>NC_088394.1:13900000-14200000 GCF_037993035.2 Macaca fascicularis
GGTGCAAAGCCCAGGCCAGGGGCTGTGTTAGAATTCTCCCTAGCAAAGGCTCCCTCCTCACTTGGATTGATAGTTTGCCTATATATGAGATTTTAGAAAAAAAAAAAAATCACAGTACCACCGCCTATCGGGAGCCTTCAGGGTTAAGACTAAAAAAGGGCCAGGCTCCTGGATGCCCTTTCTGATTTTCTGTCTTAGAGCAGTGTGGCTTTGGGAATGATATGGTGCCCTGGAGGGAGGGCCAGATGCCCCGTGCTTCTTTAGAACTTGGTTCATGTGCAGCTTCCCCTACTTGTGTCTCTGCAGCAAGGCCCGGAGGCAGGTGAAATGCAACTAATTTGCCATAAAGACAAATCTTCCCATCTCCTCCCTGGTCCTCTCCTGCTTAGGAAACTGGGGATTTTTTCCCTACCTTTCTTGTTTCTGTCTGCTGAGACAGCCTCTGGAACCTGCACAGCTTTATACCATGTAGTTCAAAGGAAGAGAGAAATACCTGGACTTTAAAAAAAAAAAAAAGAAAAAACCATGAACTCTTTCCCTTTTACTTTTTAATTCAGCTTGTGAAGAAGAAGAAAGCAGAGACCCAGAAAATGGTCCTATATAAGTTAAAGTAAATGCTTTTTCACAGTAACCAAAGGTCCCACAAATACCGTGCTTAAGAGAAATAAGTATTTCTTTTTTTAGCAGCTTTATTGAGATGTGATTCACCTATCATACAATTCACCCGTTTACAGTGTAAAATCCAATGGTTTTCAGAATGTTCACAGAATTGTGCAACCATCATTACAGTCAATATTAGAACGTTTTCCTCACCCCAAAAAGAAACTCTATAACCATTAGTAGACATTTTCCATCTCTCACTGTCTTAATAGTCCTCTCCCAGCTAACCCTTGGTTTAAGCAATGATTTGCCTATTTTGTGTCTTTATATATTTGCCTATTTTGGATATAGCTGTCTCATGTAATAGACCTGTATTAGTTTGTTTCCATGCTGCTGATAAAGACATACCCGAGACTCGGTAATTTATAAAGGAAAGAAGTTTAATGGACTCACAGTTCCACATGGCTGGGGAGGCCTCACAATCATGGTAGAAGGCCAGGGGGATTGCAAAACACGTCTTACATGGCAGCAGGCAAGAGAGCGTGTGCAGGGGAACTCCCCATTACAAAATGGTCAGATCTCATTAGACTTATTCACTACCACGAGAACAGCACAGGGAATACCCACCCCCATGATTCAGTTACCTCCCACCAGGTCCCTCCCATGACACGTGGGAATCATTACAATTCAAGGTGAGATTTGGGTGGGGACACAGCCCAACTATATCGTGACCCAAGGAGAGTAGTCCAGGTTGGTGGGCATCTGTACTCCAAGTGGTCACCCCAGGTTCCTCCAAGCTTGTTGCACTATGACTCTTACCATCTTGTCCTCATCTGCATTGTTATAGTTGGTTGCTGTCACTGCATATTTCTGGCCTGAGGGAAGAGGAAAGAGAGGAGCCCCAGAACAAGTATTTTTTTTTTTTAAAGCAAGTCAGGTAAAGCAGAAGTTGGACACGTCACTTTTGCTATTACTTCATTGGTGGGAGATCAGTTTCATGGCCAAATGTAGCTTCCAAGAAGGCTGGTAAATCTAGTTACAAGTTGAGTGACCATGTGTCCAAGAAAAAAAAGGTAGAATAAATCCAATCTGGGAGATAAGTAGCAGTCAGCTACAGCATTTTCTCTGATGGGAATATACATTTCAGGAAATGTACCATGCACTGCATATAATGTTCTGAGTTTTTAAAAGCCTTGTCTCATTTACTTCTACACTGCACTCCACAAGGTATATTTTATTATCCTAATTTTATAATCTTTATATTTTCTGATGATGACAGAAATAGCAGCTACTATCCTTTGAATACCTGCTATGAGGCAATGACATTGGCCTTTTTCAGGATGCAAGGTACTCTACACCATTCTCTTCAATACTCTCCATCCCCAGGTCACATAGGCCTGGTTATTTTAGTTTCAATTTTATAGGTGAAGCTTAGAGATTTGAATTCAGATCCATCTGTTGTCAAATTTTATACTCTTTCCTCCATATGGTAAAGAAGATTTTGTAGTCACAAAAGTCAGACATGCCTAGGTGCGGTGGCTCACGCCTGTAATCCCAGTACTTTGGGAGGCTGAGGCGGGAGGATTGCTTGAGCTCAGGAGTTTGAGACAAGCATGGACAGCATAGTGAGACCCCCTTCTCTACAAAAATAAAAACAAAAATAGCCAGGCATGGTGGTGCATGGCTATAGTCCTAGATTCTCGGGAGGCTGAGGTGGGAGGATCACTTGAACCCAGGAGATCGAGACTGTAGTGAGCTCTGATCATGCCACTGCACTCCAACCTGGGTGACAGAGTGAGATGTGCATACTTCCAAACTTTGTTATCTGTCATATAAAACTGGTGCATTGAATCCTTCAAATTCCCAGCCATATTAACTCCTGTTTCCTTCTCAACATTCCCAGATCTCATTGTCTTGTCTTTCAAGACTGGGGGCTCTACCATAGCTTTCAAGAACCTAGTGTAGAACGCAAAACCAACACATTGGTTCTTTGTCATCATTTGTATCAGTCTGTTCTCATGCTGCATAACAGACTGAGATGGGGTAATTTATAAAGGAAAGAGTTTTGATGGACTCACAGTTCCACATGGCTGGGGAGGCCTCACAATCATGGTGGAAGGCAAGGAAGAGCACAGCACGGGAAAAGCCCGCCTCCATGATTCAGTGACCTTCCACTGGGTCCCTCCCACAAAGTGTGGGAATTATTATAATTCAAGGTGAGATTTGGGTGGAGACACAGAGCCAAACCATATCATCATTGAAAGTGAAGGGATAGACTGGATGCGGTGGTTCATGCCTGTAATCCCAGCACTTTGGGAGGCTGAGGCAGGTGGATCACAAGGTCAGGAGTTTGAGATCAGCCTGGGCAACATGGTGAAAGCCCCTGTCTACTAAAAGTATGAAATTTAGCTGGGTGTGGTGGTGGGTGCCTGTAATCTCAGCTACTTGGGAGGCTGAGGCAGGAGAATTGCTTGAATCTGGGAGGTGGATATTGCAGTGAGCCGAGATCGCGCCACTGCACTATTGCCTAGGCGATAGAGCTAGACTCAGTCTCAAAAAAACAAAAAACAAAAACGAAACAAAACAAAAAGTGAAGGGATAGTGGAAGCACAAGGACAAGAAAATTTGATTAAAATCTCAAAATAGAATCTCACTACATTGTCATGGAGGGAGTCAGTGGGATATGGCATGAAAAGCCCAGGAAACCACATCGACCTCAATGGCTCGGAGGACAAACTGAATGAGAAAACACATGCAAAGCTCCCGGTGAGTGCCTGGACTGGAGTGATGGTGAAGAAACCTCAGTCTCAGTTCTCACTTCCTCATTAGTCTGCAGCTCTATTTAATCCAGCCCTGTTATAGGAAACCAACTTCCTGTCTGTGACTAGCCAGTACTCCAGCCAATGTCCACATAACTCAGAGGATGCTAGATCCCTGCCTCTTGTAATGCAGTAGCCAACCTGGCAGGGAGTCTCACATCACCCCCAGCTCTCCCCTCCTACCCCACCTTAAGGAAGAAAAAGATAAACATATTTTGCCTTGATGGCAAATTTCTGGGCTTTGTTAAACTTTTGGCTGTGACATCTTGATATTTTCTCTTGAGAATATGATATTTACACATCTGCCCCAATCCCTGATATTTTGAGAGGAAGAATCAAGAAGAGTGTTTTCCCTGCATAACTCTCACCCCATCCACCACATTCTTTAGTTTTGAAGGAATATTTTCCTGCAGATAGATCCTTGTCAAAGGAGTAATATTCATTTTTCATTGCAGGCAATGTAGAATGCCTACGTTGCAATGTTCTACACAGCAGGCAAAAGGTTCCATAAATATTGAGTGTGATGGTCATAAATTCAGGCAGTGGAGCCAGGTGTCCTGGGTTCAAGTCTCAGCTCCATTTTTTGGACGAACTGTCAAAGCACTCTGAGCCTCAGTTTCCCACTTATAAAATAAGACCAATGGTAACACCTACCTCGTGAGGATGTTGAGAATATTGAAGGAGGTAGCAAATGTAAATTCCTAGTGAAGGCAGTAGCATAGAACACACACTTAAGAAAGGTGAGTAGTTACTCAGTTTGCCATTGACAAGAGTGGAGAAATAGGAAGTCCCTGTCAATACTCAGACTTCTGATATACCTAAACAGGCTCTTTAATCGATCCCTGCCTCCTTCACCTGACTTTATTCTACCTCCCTCCCCCGAGCTAGGTCTGCTAAAAAGTATCCAGGTCTCTGCACATTCTCATACAGAAAGATGGATCCTAGTTCGCCTGTCTGAAAAATAAAAGCACTTAACCCAAGCTCCAGCCCTTCAGTCCCTGTAAAGAACAGATCATTCCGTCTTCGGTGATACAGACTGAATGACCAGGAGATTAAACATCCTGCCCATTTCTCATATTTCATGGACTGTCATTGGAATTGGAATATCATCAGTGCTTTCCTTCTTTCCTCACATGCATATTATTGCACCCCTCCTGTGTGCCAGGTACTGGGCTGGATGTTGAGGATTAAGCAGTGAGCAGAACAAATACAACCTCTGCCCTAAGTGGAGCTTTATATTCTGGTTAAGAGAGACAGAGCATACCCAAGTAATCAAAAAAGATAACTTTATGTATTAATATGGCCTATGAACATATTAAAATAGGGAGAGGTCGTCAGAGCCATGGGTGGGAGTGTCTTCTTTGGGTATTAGGAGGGTTTTTCAGGTGGTAGCCTTTGGTCACAGGTCCAAATGGCAAGAAGGAGTATTTAAATAGTGGAAACAGCAGGGATGAGGTCCAAAGGCCCTGAGATGGTGACAAGCTTGGTGTGTTCAGGAATAGAAAGGAATCTCATGTATGGTGGAATAGTACCCCCCTAAATCCATGTCCACTCGGAACCTCAGGCTGGGAATGCACATGGAAATAGAGTCTTTGCAGAGGTCATCAAGTTGAGGATATATTGAATTAATGTGGGCCCTAATCCAGTGGCTGGTATCCTTATAAGAAGGAAGAAATTTGGACACATACACACACAGATACAGACACACACACACACACACACACACACACACACACACACACACACGGAAAATGGCCACGTGAAACCTAAGGCAGAGATTAGAATGATGTAACTTCCAAGGCAAGAGATGCCATGGATTGCCAGCAACCACCAGAAACTAGAAGAAGCAAGAATGGATCCTCTGGTGGAGCCTTCAGAGGGAGCATGGCCCAGCCAACTTCTTGCCTTTGGAGCTGCAAGAGAATGTATTTCTGTTGTTTTAAGCCATCAAGTTTGTGGTACTTTGTGATGGCAGCTTTAAGAAACAAACACACCCGGTGATGTGTTCACAATAGGTATGGAGGAGAGGAGGGTACACAGGTAGCCAGAGTCCAAGTCAAACAGACCTCAGGGACCGTTGCGAAGAATTTGGATTTTATTAAGTGTAATGGGAAGATTAATTGCTGCCTTTTGTCATACCCTTGAGCCAAAGGCAGAAACCTATGAGGAAATGTGAAAGCTTTGGTTGGGGCATTGCTTACCAGGTGAAACCCACCACCTGTGACCCAAGATTATTACCAAGCAAGAATGAGTGGTAGGAACCCCTCCCTAAGATATCTTTGCCTCAAGGAAAGGAGGTAGGTGGGAGGCTGCCTGCTGAGACCCTCAGATGTGCAGCTTGTTTTGGAAACTGGTTATTACCTTGGTGTTCTCCCTTTCCACGGAAGCCAGGCTCCATCCCGCCCTGCACCTGCACAAGTGTCTGCTGCTAATTAACAGAGAGACAGATGGAGGAAGGTATAGTTTAATTTTACAGCCCCAGTTTCTTCAAGGCAATTAGGTTCATTGGAAGGAAAGCACCTTTTTCTTTCTTCTTCTTCTTTTGTAAATGAAAAAAAATCAAACGGGAGAGGGCCAGTGTTGTCGAAAGGCTCACACATCTGTTTTCTGGTCGGTTTGTCAGCCATCTGGCCACAAGGTACCGGGGCTGATTAGGTTAATGCATTTATTAATGGGGCTTGCAAGACTGTTCAATGAATCTGTTATTTCTTTCACAAGGCGCTTTTTAATATACTAAGATAGGGGCCACACTGCACAAAGCCAAGAGTGACTAGATAAGCATTTCTTTCCCCTCACCTGGCTCCAAACCAGAGGGAAACAGAAACATTATGAAAACAGGGTTTCATGAAAACTGCACTTCCAGGTAATGGAAATGATTCATCCGTCTAACCGCTAACCACCTCCTTGTTGAAATAATCTTGAAAATATCTCTTTGGAGGATAGTTTCATGCACCAGGCACCAGTTCAGTGCCTACACTGCACTTCTCTAAGAGAACACCTGAGTCCTAGGGCGGGAGAATGGTTAGTTAAATGAATAGGCATGAATGATATAATCTTGCCTATAGGACATTAGATGGCCTGAGGACCCCTTGCCTTCTTCACTCTACAACTCAGATATCCTTTCAGGTTCTTGAAACTACTCAGCTCCTTCTCACCTCAAAGCTTTTGCAAATGCTGTCATGTATCAGTTATCAACTGCTGCATAACAAATGACTCCAAATCTTGGTTGCTTAGCATAGCAACTATTTATTGAGATCATGATTCTGGGGCAATGGGGAAGTTCTTCTTGTTTGGGCTGGATTAGCTCCTCTCAGTTGGGTTTTCTTGGTATCTGGCTCTGCTGTTAGGTGGCTGATGGTCTAGGATGGCCTCACTGAACATACTGCAGTTAGCAGTCGGTTGGTTGTGGTGAGCAGGGGTAACTGGCCTATGGGTTTCTCATCCTCCAGAAGTCTAGCGGCTCCCTTCTTCACATGGAGGCAGATTTCTAGAGCCTTAGAGTAGAAGTTGCTAGAATCTACTGGTCCAAGCCCACCATAATGCCAGTCTGTATTCAAGGCATGGGAAAATAGACTCCACTTCTTGATGGTAAGAGCTGCAAAGTATTTTGGTCATTCTTGCAATTTGCCACATATTTCTTCATGTGGGTTGCTCTTTCTGTTACTCTTCACCTTCTGATCTCAGCTTAAAGAGCTCTTTCGCAAGAGGCAGGATGAATGCCTGCCTCCCTAGTAGAACGTTTATCCCAGGATGGCAGGAACCATGTCCGTTTCTGTTTCTGATTGTCTTTCATATTTCAGGTATCCAGCATATAGTGGGTACCTGTTTGATGAATGGCTAAATGATTGAACAAACAGCTCGAAGACTGCAGCATGGACAATGGATTGGAGGAGGTGAAACAAGGCAGGGAGGCCAGTGTGGTTACTGAAGGAGAACAATGTTCAAAGGGGGTAGGAGAAAGGGAGTAGGTTAAGGAAGTATTTGTTAGGTATGGCTGGAAGGACTTGTTGGTTTGACAGTTGTGCTGCAAGAGAAGAAGAGAATGAAGTCAACCATCCCTCCCAAGTTTCTGGCATAAGTGGCTAAGGAGTGGGTGGTCCTGCATGAGAGGTAAGGAAGAGGCTGAAGAACAGATCCAAGTAATGTTGTTGGGTTCAGGCATGACCACTTTGGGTCAGAGATGCTGGTGAATCTGTCCATGAGGTAACTAGATACATAAATTTTGAAGTCTAAAGGGGAATCTTAGAGTACTTTTCTATTGAAGTTTCATGGCACTGGAAATCTGGAACTTTCCTCTAAAAGGCAGGAAATGGGTTCAAGTCCCAGCTCTAATATTAGCTTGTGCTACCTTAAACAATAAAGCTTCCCTGACCACCACCTCCCTCCTGATCAGATCAAGGCCCCTTTGTGTGCCCTTTCATGGAGTAAACTAGGCACTTAACAAACATGGTGGGAGCAAGAAGGAAAGAAGGGAGACAGAAAAGAAGACAGCTCAGTTTGGATGAATGCCTGCTTTTTGCCTAGCAAGTGGCCTACCATGGAGTAAGTGTTGAAACCATGTCTGTCGAATTTAATCCAGGGCTTCTTTCTTAAGGCAGGGAATAGATAAAATATAGATATTGGGCATTTACTACATTCCAGGAATTGTGCTGTGTAGCAGGTGTAGCTCATGCAATTCATTGCTCACCATAAACCCAAGAGTGGTTAATATTATCCCCATTTCACACCTGGGGAAACAGGCATAAATGGTTAAGTGGTGTTCCCAAGGTCTCATAAACTCAGATCTGTCTCATTCCAGAGCCAGCAGACTTTCTTGTTCACTCCACTCTTGCCCCAAGTACCAAACACTTTCTGTGCCCAGGGAGTACCCAATACCAGGTTCACCAAGCAACCAGCTCAGAATTAGGTAAGGAGGATGGTGTGGATTCTCCATGTGGGACTCAGTGTTTCCTCTCAATGGGATTTTCCCCCCATCTGCACAGATATGGACAGACTCGAATACTTCTGTATCTGCTTTTCTTTAGAACTTTCTGAGGGGACATTACCTATTGAAGCTGCTGGGATGCTTAATTCATAATTTATTTTGTCTGTTTCTCAGAAGCAGGGAACATTGAATGCATCCCTTGCTCAGAGCAGACCTCAGACTGGTCTGATGTCTGGAAAGAGGAACATGGGAAAGAATGATGCTGGATCATTATAAGGCATATAATAAGGGCGAGTGAGATTTTTCAGTGAGAGATTACTGGGAGCAAAATGAAAAAGACAGCTTCCACCCCTATTCTTGTCCTGATATTCTCTATGCTGTCACTGTATTTTGCTCATTTTTTTTAACTTTTAAGTTCAGGGGTACAAGTGCAGGTTTGTTACACAGGTAAACTTGTGTCATGGGTGTTTGTTGTACAGATTATTTCATCCCCCAGCTATTAAACCTAGTACTCACTTTTTTTTCTAATCCTCTCACTCCTCCTACTCTTATCATTATCATTCATCAAATATTTACTGAGGCCAGGTGTGGCTCATACCTGTAATCCCAGCACTTCAGGAGGCCAAGGTGGGTGGATCACTTCAGGTCAGGAGTTCGAGACCAGCCTGGCCAACATGGCAAAATCCTGTCTCTACTGAAAATACAAAAATCAGCCAGGCGTGGTGGCATACACCTGGAATCCAAGCTACTTGGAAGGCTGAGACAGGAGAATCACTTGAGCCCAGGAGGCAGAGGCTATAGTGAGCTAAGACTGCACCACCACACTCCAGCCTGGGTGACAGAATGAGACGCTGTCTCAAAAAACAATTTTTACTGAGTCCTTAATATCTGCCAGGAACTAGGTTGGACATGGCTTATATAATGCTGGGCAAAAGTCATACCTGGTCTTCTTGGAACGCTAGTGAGTGAGATGGGTGATAATGAATGAACTGCATAAACAAGTGTAAAATGACAGTCGTAAATGCCATGGGGAGGAGCTTATTATGGAGCAATCTGACCTTTTCAGACTTTCTAGAAGGGAGAGGGACCTGAGGGGAGAAGCAGCTGGGCATAATAGGAGTGAGGTGGGAAGATACTTCCCTTTAGCTCTCTAACAAAAAACTCCTATGTGCTGGAACTGTGATAATGGCAGGGGCTATCCCTGTGGTTCTCAACTCTGGCTGCACATTAGAGTCACCTGAGGGACTTAGAAATTCTACGTCTGGGCCGCACTCTCTGAGATTCTGATTAAATAGGTTTGGGAAGGGGTCCAGGTTTCTGAACACTTTTAAAGCTCCCCCGTGTGATTTCCATATACTGCCAGGACTGAGAACTACTGAGCCACCGAGATGGAAGGATATTTCTGCTCTCAAAGAACTCGTGGTCTAGTGGGGAAACAGATGTGAACACAGAAAAGTATAAAACAGCATAGTCAGTGTTATGATGGAGACAGCAGGGGTGGCTGAGAAAGTCTGAGGGAATGAGGGAGGCAACATCTTAGCTAAGGCTTGCAAGATGAGTAACAGTGAGCCTGGCGCTAATGAAGGGGGTAGACTCTGCAGCTCAGACACGTGGTTCTTAGATCAGATAGGGGACCTCGTTATAAATACTACTATGACTGGTTAGCTCCCCTTCATAGCACTTACCGTAGTTATACTTCTATGTAATTTGGGGGATTATTTGAGCACCACCTCGCTCCTGATCAGATCAAGGCTCCTTTGTGTGCTCTTTCAGGTGGTAAACTAGGCACTCAGTGAACATGGTGGGTGGAAGAAGGAAAGAGGGGAGACAGAAAAGAAAGGAGGTTGATTTGGATGAATGCCTGCCTCCCTACTAGAATGCCCACCCCAGCAGGGCAGGAACCACGTCTGTTTCTGATTCTCCTTCATATTTCAAGTGTCCAGCACATGGTGGGTACCTGTTTGATGAACGACTAAATGGTTGAACAAACAGCTCAAAGACTGCAGCATGAACAATGGATTGGAGGAGGTGAAACAAGGCAGGGAGACCAGTTTGGTAACTGAAGGAGAACAGCGTTTAAAGAGGGTAGGAGAAGAAGAATAGGGTAAAGGAATATTAGATATAGCTGGAAGGACTTGTTGGTTTGACAGTTGTGCTGCAAAAGAAGAAGAGAGTGAAGTCAACCATTGCTCCCAAGTTTCTGGCTTAAGTGGCTAAGGAGTGGGTGGTCCCATGTGAGAGATAAGGAAGAGGCTGAAGAACAGATCTGAGTAATTTTGCTGGGTTCAGGCATGGCCACCTTAGTTACAGGAAAGGAGTCCCGATCTAGACCCCAAGAGAGGGTTCTTGGATCTCATGCAAGAAAGAATTCAGGGCAAGTCCATAGAGTAAAGTGAAAGTAAGTTCAATAAGAAAGTAGAGGAATAAAAGAATGGCTACTCCATAGCCCTCAGGGCTGCTGGTTGCCCATTTTTATGGTTATTTCTTGATGATATGCTAAAGAAGGGGTGGATTATTTATGCCTCCCCTTTTTCGACCATACAGGATAACTTCCTGATATTGCCATGACATTTGTAAACTCTCATGGCGCTGGTGGGAGTGTAGCAGTGAGGACGACCAGAGGTCACTCTCATGGCCATTTTGGTTTTGGTGGGTTTTAGTTGGTTTTGGTCAGCTTCTTTACTGCAACCTGTTTTGTCAGCAAAGCCTTTATGACCTGTGTCTTGTGCCAGTCTTCTATCTCATCCTGTGACTAAGAATGCCTTAACCATCTGGGAATGCAGCCCAGTAGGTCCCAGCCTCAGTTTACCCAGCCCCTATTCAAGATGGGGTTGCTCTGATTCACACGCCTATGGCAGTTGTCCTGCAAGAGAAGAGGAGTGTGAAGTCAACCATTGCTCCCAAGTTTCTGGCTTAAATGGCTAAGGGGTGGGTGGTCCCATGTGAGAGATAACAAAGAGGCTAAAGAACAGATCTGAGTAATGTTTCTGGGTTCAGGCATGGCTACCTTGGGCCAGAGATGCTGGTGAATCCAGGAGGTAATGACATATAAATTTTGATGTTGAAGGGGACAACTTTGAGTATTCTTCAATTGAAGTTTCATGGCACTGGAAATCTAGAACTTTCCTCCAAAAGGCGGGAAGATGGGTTCTAGTCCCAGCTCTAATATTAACTTGTGCTACCTTAAACAATTTATGACATTTCAGGAATGTGTGATCCTCACAGCCTAAGCAGATTCCAAGATTCCTTTTGGCTTTAACATTCCATACCTTCAGGTAGCCCTAGAATTTAAAGAGGAACTTTCTGTTGAAAGGCTTTATCAATCGGAGCTATCTGCATTACAAGGGATATAAACTCAAATATTAGAGCTGGGACTAGAACCCATCTTCCTGCCTTTTGCAGGAAAGTTCTAGATTTTATATATAGCAAGTTAATATGTGGCTTCCTGGCGTGTTGCCTTGGGCAGTAGTCTGAGCGGAGGCCACGCTAGCCAGGAAAGAGTGCTGTGATCAATGAATGATGTCTAGCAGAGACACAGAGTCAGAAACGGGGACATGGTTTTGTTTCAGTCCTGAAACCAAAGGTTTCCCTCTATGGCCTTTCAAATAATGTTGACTGAATGTAGGTTCTACTGTGGCTCAGCCATTAGCTCTGGGTAACCTTAGTTTAATCATTTTATATGCCAGAGCTTGTCAGTTTCCTTATTTGTCAAGTAGCAGTAATAGTCCCCATCTTTTCTACCTTCATTGTTGAAAGGATCTAATGAGAAACGAAGCATAGAGCCCTGTAAGGAGCAGAATCAGATACAAAGATGCAAAGGAGAATCAGAAACAGATACGGTTCCTGCCCTGCTGCGGTGGACATTCTAGTAGGGAGGCGGGCATTCTTTAACCTTTATGTAAATTCACCTGTGTGACACTGTGAGATCCGGACATGTGGATGAAAGAGCAAACACTTCTCATCTCCTGAGAGATGAAAGTTCAGAATTTTATTGCTAATGAATTAATTTTAAAAGTGTAGATAATCTTATAATAAAAGAATTCAGAAATAAATAAAATAAAAGGAGGTCTCGTAAAATTGTCAAATAAAAATCACATAAGAAAAGAGTCAGCAAACCACCATGGCACATGTATAGCTATGTGACAAACCTGCATGTTCTGCACATGTATCCCAGAACTTAAAGTATAATTTTAAAAAAAGAAAGTGTCGATGAAAAGAGTCAAACTCTGTCAAATACTTGAAGAGATTTATTCTGAGCCAAATAGGAGTGAGCAGGACCTGTGACACAGCCCTCAGGAGTGCTGAGAACATGTGCCCAGGGTGGTTGGGCTGCAGCTTGGTTTTATACCTTTTAGGGAGGTGTGAGAAATCAATCAGATACATTTAAGAAATATGCAGGTTTGGTCCAGAAAAATGGGACAATTTGAAGGGGGGGATTAGGGGGCAGCTTCAAGGCTATAGGTAAATGTAAACATTTTCTGGTTGACAGTTGGTTGAGTCTAAAGACCTGGGATCGATAGAAAGGGAATGTTCAGGTGAAGATAAAAGATTATGGAGACCAAGGTTCTTTTGAAGTCTTATAGTGGCTGCCCTTAGAGACAATGGATGACAAATGTTTCCTATTCAGACTTTTAAAAGGTGCTAGACTCTCAGTTAATCTCTTTAGGATTGGGAGGGCCTGGAAGAAAAAGATCTAGCTATCATAATAGAGCTTCTTTACAGATATAGGTTTTACCCCACAAAAAAACGTCTTTGCAGGACCATTTCAAAATACGACAGAAAAACATGTTTGGGGGTAAAATATTTTGATTTTCTTCTTTGTCATGTAATGTTGTGCCAGAGTCAGATAGGAAAGTAAGTCACGATATATAGGGTTAAATAAAACCCATCTGATGAGAATTTATGGTTTGTAGGGTGTGACTCCCAGATGCCTTAGACAGAAATTTGGGCAAGATAAGAAAAAATCAGAGCTTAGTCCTCAGAAGAAAGAAAGACAGAGAAAGAGAAGTAAAAATGAAGGAAGAGAGGGAGGGAGGAAGAGAGAGAGGGAAGGAAGGAAGGAAGGAAGGAAGGAAGGAAGGAAGGAAGGAAGGAAGGAAGGAAGGAAGGAGGGAAGGAAGGAGTCATTGAGTGCTGGAGAGAGTGTAGTTAAATTGAGTGGAAATTGTAAAACTCTTTTGTAGAGGAGTTGGCAATATGTATCAAGAGCCTTAACAATGTTTATGCTCTTTGACCAAATAATTCTATGTTTTATAATCCAGATCAAAGGTCAGCAAACTTTTTAAAAAAGGATTGGGTAGTAAATAGCTCAGACTCTTCAGGCCTCACAGTTTCTGTCAATTGACTTTCAACAAGCACTCAATTCTACCATATCAGAACAAAAGCAGCTATGGATTAGACATAAATGAATGGGTATGGTTTTGTTTCCAATAAAACTTTGTTTACAAAATAAAGATGTGGCCAGATTTGGCCCATGGGTCATAGTTTGCCAATCCCTGATCTAAATTAAGAAAACAGACCTGGTGTGGTGGCTCACACCTGTAATCCCAGCACATTGGGAGGCCAAGGTGGGAGGATTGCTTGAGCCCAGGAGTTCAAGACCAGCCTGGGCAACATGATGAAACCTCATTTCTACAAAAAAATACAAAAATTAACCTAGTGTGGTGGTGCTTGCCTATGGTCCCAGCTACTCAGGAGAATCATCTGAGCCTAGGACGTAGTGAGCTATGATTGTGCCACTGCACTCCAGCCTGGGCAGCAGAGTAAGATCCTGTCTCAAAAACTAATAATAAATAAATAAATAAGAAAACATTTTTAGAATTATGCTAAATTCAACCTTCTAAATACAAAGAGAGGTTTAGGTGAAAAGAAAAGTTGCTATTACAACTTTATTTGTAATAGCAAACTATTGGCACCACTAGAACACTCATCAGTAGGGGGATTCATTAATTTTGATAGTTCCACTCAATGAAATACTAGGTACACATGAAAATCCTGTTTATTAATAATTTATAACAACACGGAGAAATGCTTGATAGAACATTAGATGAGAAATAGAAACAAACTTATTTGTAATGATGATGATAATGGTGGTGGATAATATCTAAGCACTTTACACAAGTGATATCATTTAACTCTCCAAACAGACCTATGAAGTATACTTTTCTATTGTAATGACTTTCCTAATGGAGAAGCTGATGCTGACAAACGTTAAGTAATTTAGTCAAGGTTAAGCTGCTGGCAGGTGTCAGAGTTGGAATGTGAATACAGGTCTGTTTAACTGCTAAAAGCAAAAACAAAGGCAAACAAACCAGCCAAGAAAAATCCCAAATTAAATTCTGTTTATTAAAAAAAAAAAAAAACAGAAGAAAAGACACCCAAAAGTTGTTATCGGCTATCATGATTGGTAGGTGATAGGAAGACCGCTTAACATGTTCAGTATTTTCTCTAATGAGAATGTATCATTTTAATAAAAAAGAACAGGTGAATTTCATAGGCAAACCAACAATGGCAGAATGGTAGGTAGGATTGTGGGGAGAGAAGTGTTTATTTCGGGGGTCTAGAGGTTCCCTTGGGGATGCCCTTAATCCTCTTGGTCCTGCTCTTTGTTTGTGAAAAGGACGTGGTGCTGCGTTTCCCTCTGTCTTGTTCTAGGTGGAGTTTCTAGTGTGTCTTGTTTGGACTGTTGGCCTATCTTTATGCTGTTCTTGGGTTGACATGCCAGTCTCTAACTCTCTCTAACTCTCTCTGTCTCTCTCTCTCTCTCTCCCTTCTCTTTCTTCCCCTTCCTCATCCACCTGTTCCGCTGTGCAGCTGACAAGGTCAATGATGACTTCTACACCAAACGACGGCACCTGGCTGAGCTGGCTGCTAAGGGGAACCTACCTTTGCACCCCGTAAGAGTGGAGGACGAGCCTGGGGCCTACAGCCCTGAGCATGGTCCTGCCAAGCAGAATGGACAGAAGTCCCGCACCAACAAGATGCCCCCACATCCCCTGGCCTACAACTCTACCACCAACTTTAAGGGCTGGGACCCCAACGAGCAGTCCCTCCGGCGGCAGGCTTACGGCAACAAGGGCAAGCTTGGCACGGCCGAGACAGGCTCCAGCGACCCCTTGGGAACTCGCCCCCAGCATTACCCACCCCCACAGCCATACTTCATCACCAATAGCAAAACAGAAGTGACTGTCTGAGCTTTCGCCACAGGGAGCACCCTGGAGACCACACTCAACTGAGAGAGGCAAAAAACAACCCCGCCCACACCCTCCCTGTCCTCCCCCAACATGTGCGTCCACACACTCACTCTCAACAAGAACCAACTCTAAACCTACTGGGGACACGGAGTCGCGTTTTTCCTAGGTCATGCCTATAACGTGTCGGCGGGCAGCTGAGAAAGACCGAAGCGTGGACATTCAGCAATACAGCAAAGAGGAAAACTGAGGCACACTCTTTCCACTCCGGGACCAAGGTGGCCAACTCACATGCCCAAACCATGGGGCTGAGTTTTCTTTTCCTCCTAACTTGAAACTGAAATCCATGATGACAAAATATAAAAGTAGCACAATTTAGAGAAATTGTCCATTTGAGCACATACACTACTTGCCACGTGCTGTCTGTTTCTAGGTTCGAGAGCCAGGGTGGAAGTGGGGAAAGAGAATGAGGGAGGACACAAGAGAAGAGTGCATTCTGGAAGAGGAGTTGTTCTGGGAGGAATTTGCCCACATCAGAAGCATTTTTCTAATTCCAAGAAGTGGTGACGTGGATGTAAAATTTTGACAGAGCATGAAACAGTAACTGGACCCCAACCATTCTATTTATAGTACTTTTCATATCATCCATATTGAACGCAAAAAACAACACACTCTGAAACTCACAAAAAATAAATAGACCCTGAACCCACCAGCAATGATGGGAAGGAAACAAACAAACAAACAAAAAAACATTTTAGAGAACTCCCATAAGGACCATGACTGTGGAAATGGGAGGGATGGGCTTTTATGACAGGGAGAGGGTCCGGAGAGTATCAAATAACTTTTTAAAAAGAGAATTAAAATGTAAGCCCACTACAAAACAAACAAAAACAGCAAATGAGGTTGTTTTTTTTTTTCCAAAATCTTGAAGACTTGTTGACATTAACAACAACAAATCCACAGCTGGAAAAGTCCACAGGAGATCAGATGAGGATCCAGAAGCCTCTGATTTCTGGATTTTGCCTCTAAGTCCTGAAACAGCCACAGAAACAAGTCCTCTATAAACTGTATGTCCCTGATATCCCTTTCCCTTCAGCGCGTTGCCGCCGCCGCTGCCAAACTTTAACTGCTTTGGACTGAAAATGTCATAAGCGTGGGTGGTGCCTTCAATGTGTTACTGTTGTTTCATGACAGTCTTGTTTCCCAAGTGCAACCTGTGTTCTTTTAGCCTTCCTTCCTCTTGTTTTTCTGCAATAGTAGAAGATGTTTCCATCCTTCCTTTGTAGGTGAGCCCACCCCATAACACCCTCTGAGGGGCTGCTACAATGTCAGGGGTGCCCAGGAGCAAAGACCTCCCTACTCTCTACACTATCAAAATGAGTCCTTCCATTTTCTAGCCCTCCCAAACCTGTCAGATGTTTCTTGGTCCCATAATTCCCATGGTCCCTCCAAATTACCTCCCCACATACTTCACGTGTTCATCTGCCATCCAGAATATCCTGAGGTTCTTTTTCTGGTTGGTTCTCATAATCCGTAGTCCTTGGGGTCCCAACAAAGTCAGTTTTCCTACAAGTTGTGTTGGTTTTATGGAAGCCCAAAGAAGTGGATTGAGAGAGAAGAGATTTTTATCTAATGTGAAAGGTTTTTCAACTAGCCCCTAAAGGTCTTAGGTAGTTAATTAACCTTCAACAGACCCACAGCAATTCTGGTGTCAGAAGCTATAAATGGTCTGGCCAAACAAGACTTAGAGTATTTTCTGAAATCCTGAACTGCAGGGTTCTGCCTCACCTGTCTCTCCACTCTGACATCATGAAATCAGCAAAACCAGATATTTATTCTCCTTTTCACTCCCGGCAGATACGAGGACACCAACAATGCACTTGATCCCTCTGGGCCTCAGTCTCCCATCTGAAACATGGGGAATTGGGGTAGGTCAAGCTTTTTAAAACTGCAAAACCTCTACCTGTTTTTAAAAAAGAGATCTTCTGGCCGGGCGCAGTGGCTCATGCCTGTAATTCCAGCACTTTGGGAGGCCGAGGCAGGCGGATCACCTGAGGTCAGGAGTTTGAGATCAGCCTGGCCAACATGGTGAAACCCTGTCTCTACTAAAAATACAAACATTAGCCGGGCGTGGTGGTGGGCACTTGTAATCCCAGCTACTCGGGCGGCTGAGGCAGGAGAACACTTAAACTCGGGAGGTTGCAGTGAGCTGAGACCGCACCACTGTCCCCTAGCCTGGGTGACGGAGTGAGACTGTCAAAAAAAAAAGATATTTCAAAGAACACACAATAGGAGATCTCTATGTATAAAAAGGCACTGTGCTGTACAAAGCAGCGGTCAGAGATTTAGTGCCCACCTTCTCAGCCTCCTTGGGAAGACCACAGAGCTTCCCGGAGTCAAGTAAATACCACTGGGCATGGTCAGAGTTTCACTGACGTTAATGAGCTCTGTACCTGCGACACACTTTGGCATCTCTGAGTATCACCTTCACAATATTTGTACCTAAATTGATTCATTTTAGTGCATTATGTTTTTAAAATGAAAACTTCCTGTCTTCATCACAAATTTTAAAAAAATAATCAGTTGCCATAAATAGAAAGTAAGCATAAAAATAAATAAAAAGGAAACAAGCAGCAATGATTAAATTCCAGCTGGAGTCTGCTGTCTGTGAGTCTGAACTAAAGCCTGGAGTTCTTTCTTTCTCTCTCTCTCTTAAAATGATATTAGCAGGTATTAAATAATTGTTAAAGATACCAGCACCCAATGAAGACTTTCCCTTTGTACTAATAGGTGGACTGAAGGGTAAATGAGAGGGGAATCATTTCCTATGCCAGTCAGTGTTGAACAATGCTGTAGCTATGTACTGACTACGATCATTGTGCATACACCAGGGGTGCACAGCCCACACTTCAGAAAACCTTGAGTTGACTTATCTGTGAGGCTCTTTCCCACTCAAAATTTCTGTAATTCGTATCTCCCTTTTACCTCATCGTTGCTCTTTGCCCCCAGTCCACTTCATCTCACCCTTATCTCAACTCTGATTAAGAGTCTTTCTTGGCCTCTAAATGTATAGTATTGTATTCCTTCTGCATGCTCCTTCTCCTCTGAGTAAACTTCATCAATTGAACTGGGCTCCTTGGGGTCTGCAGTTGTAATTTTGACAGCAGAAGTGCAGCCTGGTCATTAAGATGTAGCCACAATGATGGCCCAAGAAAGACAAGTACTTTCCAAGTAGTCCTGTCTAGGATGGAAAGCTCAGGAAGTACTTCGTAGTTTATTATCTTTCAACTGGCTTTGGGAAATGAACTGAAGAGGGAAGTTTGGACAGGGAAGGTCTTTTTATTCTTTGGCTTCCTCTTGGGATGGTAGATAGACCTCACAATACGAAAAGACGGGACAACCTATGGAACTGTCTATGACTTCCATGTACCAAGACAAGGACCCTGTAGCTAGGGTAGTGAGACCTAGGAGAGAGAAACCAGAACAAAGCAGACAGGCTGTCCTCTTCCTAATTCCATGCCCTGACATCAGCCCCTATTTTTTGCCTTTAGCTGTCCCCCAGTTTCCAACCCAATGGGACCAGAGTCTGACTTCCCTTTGCCCTTTCACAGTGTCTCAGCCTCCATCTGCCTTGGGCTCCCCCTGGCCTCCCCATCTAACTCTTCCCAGTTTTTTGTGTAAATGGAGCATATTTTATGTGCAAATATTTTAGTAACCGTATGTTCTGCAAGTAAACCTGTGTTAATACTTGTCAACAACTGCAGAGTTTATGATACAAATAATTCTTCCTACAATGAAGAAAAAAACACATTTGTTTGTTTTCTAAGAATGTTTATTTGTAAACATATGTATTCACTATATTAATATGAATTTCTTACCTGGCAATAAAACTGATTATATGTGATGCTGTTGGGGTTGTCATGTATCTTTCCAGAGCCTTGCATCCTAATTTGTGTTTTCACCAGGGAACACCAATATTAGCATAGAGAGTGAGGTCTTTAATACTCAGAATGTATGGGAAGTTGTTTCCAGCAAAGGCAATTTCTAGTTAACAGTAACTTATACACATTTTCCAGGAGACTTTGTGTTTGAAGCCTTTTTGGTAAGTTTTGTCACATCTCCTAGTTCACATCCTTTTGCCTTTAGAAATCTATCATTGCTAGGTTTCCTCATCATAACTAAATTTATCCTTAATGGTCAATAATCTTGCTGCAATTTGAACTTTAGTTTTGAACACTGATCAGGGTCATAGAAGACACAAATATTGAAAGGATGGAAGATTGGTTTCTTCCCCTATTTATTAAATTTTATTTCCTGTCTGGCTTCTGGTAGCATGGAGTTTGAAATTTTCAGGTAGAAACCTGTCTGACTATGGTTCCTCCAGAAACAGGCTCTGAGATGAGGATGTGAGAAATGAAGAGAATACTGGGAGGGGGTGGGAAGTTCAATAAGGAAGGGAAAGCAGCCAAGAAGAGTATGATATCATGCCAGCTACCACTATACACACCTGGGGTTTCATGCTGCAAGGAAACTTTGGGAGAGGGTGTTGAACACACATACAGAATCATCCTGCCCAAGTAACATGGAGCTTGGGTGTTTATGTGCCCACGGCCATCAGACATTGTTTCCAAGTTGCTTTCAGGGATGCTAATGTTCAGACACTCCTAGGCTGTCATGTGCAAAGGCAGAAGGATTTTCATGGTGTCAAGAATCCCTAGGCAGCTGGGCGCGGTGGCTCACACCTGTAATCCCAGCACTTTGGGAGGCCGAGGCAGGCAGATCATCTGAAGTCAGGACCAGGCTGGCCAACATGGAGAAACCCCATCGCTACTAAAAATACAAAAATTAGCCGAGTGTGGTGGCATGCTCCTGTAGTCCCAGCTACTCAGGAGGCTGAGGCAGGAGAATGACGTGAACCTGGGAGGCGGAATTTGTAGTGAGCCGAGATCACGCCACTGCACTCCAGCCCAGACGACAGTGTGAGACTGTCTCAAAACAAAAAAAGAAAGAAAGAAAGTTAGTTTATTTTGCTAAGGTCAAGGACACGTGCCCGTGACACAGCCTCAGGAAGTCCTGATGACATGTGCCCAGGGTGGTTGGGGTGCAGCTTGGTTTTATACATTTTAGGGAGACATGAGACATCAATCAAGTACATTCAAGAAGTATATTGGTTTGGTCCAGAAAGGCAGGACAACTCAAAGTGGGGGCACTTCCAGGCTATAGGTAAATTTAAACATTTTCTGGTTGACAATTGGTTTGAGTTTGTCTAAAGACCTGGGATCAATAGAAAGGAATGTTTGGGTTGATGTAAGAGGTTGTGGAGACCAAAGTTTTATCATGAAGTTGAAGCTTTTACCTAGCAGGCTTCAGAGAGAACAGGCTCTAAAATGTTTCTCATCAGGCTTAAAGCCTGTGTTGATGCTAATGTCAGACAGGTATAATGAGGCATGTCAGACCCTCACTTCTCCCTTCATGGCCTGAACCAGTCTTTCACGGTCTTAGAATTTTATTTTTGGTTTACACCAGCTTTTTTTTTTTTTTGAGATGGAGTCTTGCTCTGTCGCCAGGCTGAAGTACAGTGGCGCGATCTTGGCTCACTGCAACCTCCACCTCCTGGGTTCATGCAGTTCTCCTGCCTCAGCCTCCCTAGTAGCTGGGACTACAGGCATGCACCACCACACCTGGCTAATTTTTTGTCTTTTAGTAGAGACAGGATTTCATCATGTTGGTCAGGATGACCTCGATCTCCTGACCTTGTGATCCGCCCGCCTTGGCCTCCCAAAGTGCTCAGATTACAGGCCTGAGCCACCGTGGTTTTCTGATGCTGTAACAGCCATGGGCTACTGTGAATATTCTTAATGTTCTTAGGCCATGGATCCTTTCAATTATCTGGTGAATGCCTATGGATTCCCTTTTCAGAATAATGACTTTAAATGCATAAAATAAAATACATAGAATTACAAAAAAAAAATCCATTATCTCGATATATACTCATGAAAATATTTTTTAAAACTCACATTTGTGATACTGTAATACAGTTGACCCTTGAACAACACTGCTTTGAACTGCATGGGTCCACTTATGTGTGAATTTTCTTGTACCTCTGCCACCCCTGAGACAGCAAGACCTAGCCCTCCTCTTCCTCCTCTTCCTCAGCCTACTCAATGTGAAGATGACAAGGATGAAGATCTCTATGATGATCCACTTCCCCTTAATATATAGTAAATATGTTTTCTCTGCCTTATGATTTTTTAAATAACATTTTCTTTTCTCTAGCTTACTTTATTGTAAGAACACAGTGTTATATATCTATATACATATATGCATAAAATACACATACTGAATATGTGTTAATCCATTGTTTATGTTATCAGTAAGGCTTCTGGTCAAAGTGGACTATTAGTAGTTTAGTATTGGAGGAGTCAAAAGCTATATGAGATTTCCGACTACATGGGGTTTAGTGACCTCTAACCCATGCATTGCTCTAGGGTCACCTGTATATGTGCTTTCCAACTAATGCAATAAATAATGTGATCTAGTGATGGATTTCAAAGTATTGATGAGCACAAACAATTCTTTGAGCTATCTGCTACATATGCAATGTGATATGACAATATATGTGATTCTACTGTTGACAAAGTCCCAGGTCAGTGCTAATATTGTAGGTGGTTCTTTGCCCACATTTATTTATTTACTTTTGAGACAGGGTCTCACTATGTTGCCCAGGCTGGAGTGCAGTGGAGCAATCGCAGCTCACTACAGCCTTGACCTCTGGGGCTCCAGCAATCCTCCCATCTTAGCCTCGCGAGTAGCTGGGACTACAGGTACATGCCACCATGCCCAGCTAATTTTCTGTATTTTTTGTAGAGATACGCATTCACCATGTTGCCCAGGCTGGTTTTGAACTCTGGGGCTCAAGCAGTCTGCCCACCTCAGCCTCCCAAAGTGCTGGGATTACAGGCATGAGTCTCTGTGCCCTGCCTTATTGCCCATATTTATAATTAAGGGATGTGCTAAATTTCAACTAGAGGCCAGTGAAAGTAAAGATGTTATATATTTTCTCCCACCTACTTTGATAAACCCACTGAATTCTACCCACAAATCCCTCTGCAGGTGTGTGGGTCCCAGGTGAAGCACTGTGTGCTAGTGAGACTTAGAGGTACTTATGTATTCTCTTCATGCTTCTATTTTTTTTTAAACAGGGATAACAATAGTATCTCTATCATTGGCTGTTATGAGAGATAAAATAATAGATAAAAAGACAGTAGCTTAATGCTTGACACCTAGTAAATACTTCAGCATTAGCTTTTGTTATGAGAATTATTCTTTCTGATGATTCCTAGAACCTTACAAAGTTGTGTTTTATTTCCCCCCATTCACAGAAGAAGAAACTGAGGCTCAAAGAGGTAAATTTTGCACAGAGTAACCTAGGAAGTCAGTGGCAGAGCTGACTGAAACCTGGTTGTCTCTGGTTTAACCTCAAGCTCTGGACCATTGTGCATGCTGTGTCATTTTTTAAAACTGATGATATTAAATGTCCTCACTTCTCCCTAGAATGAGGCTAGACCTACACTGGAGTAGATCACTATGGATGTCCTCATTTCTTCACCCCTCCCAGAGGAGAAAGTCAAATGTCCAAGGTTCAGGAAGCTCTTGTCTGGGGCCTATTTATTTAAAGGCTTACTGGACACAGTTAATACCAATGTCCTCCCTTCAACACAAGCTCTCTCCAGTCCAGTACTTACAAGATTCCAATTACAAACCCCACTATCCCAGAAATTGTCAGATTCTAGTTTTTTATTTTTAAAAAAAATCCATCCTGTTAGGAATATATTCACCACATAAAACCAAAATAAGTCTTTGATATGGCTTGGCTGTGTCCCCACCCAGATCTCATTGTAGCTCCCATAATTCCCACGTGTTGTGAGAGGGACCCGGGGGAGATAATTGAATTCTGGGGGCGGTTTTTCCCATACTGTTCTCGTGGTAGTGAATAAGTCTCACGATATCTGATGGTTTTATAAGGGGAAACCCCTTTTGCTTCGCTCCAATTCTTCTCTATGCTTCCCCATGTAAGATGTGCCTTTCACCTTCTACCATGATTATGAGGCCTCCCAAGCCACGTGGAACTGTGAGTCCATTAAATCTCTTTTTCTTTATAAATTTCCTAGTCTCAGGTATATCTTTATCAGCAGTGTGAGATTAGACTAAAACAGTCTCTCTCTCATACATTTAGTCTCAGCCTTGAAAGATAATAATCATCATAATGCTAATAGCAACAACTTCTTTTATTACCAATTATTGAACATTTTTTGTGTATCAGCCACTGGGTTAGGCACTGTAAATGCTTCATTCTTCTCTTCTTGCTGGGACTCTAAGCCTCAGTCAGCATGAGTCTCTAAATGGTTTTGTGAAGCAGTAACTTCCTTTACCACCATTTCCACCACCAATTGGACTTTATGTGAGTTAGGAATAATCTTCTATTATTATCAGTGTGCTAGCACTGAGATTTCAGCGTTTATCTGTTAGAGTAGCTAGATTTTCCTTAACAAATACAAAAGATAAAGCACTTAGAACTGTATCTGACACTATTAAAAAAACAATAAATGTTTTCTGTTGCCATCATCATCATTATCATCACTGTAGCAGTCTGTTTTCACACTGCTATGAAGAACTACCCTAGACTGGATAATTTATGATGAAAAAGGTTTAATTGACTCACAGTTTCACATGGCTGGGAGGCCTCAGGAAACCAACAATCATGGTGGAAGGGGAAGGGGATGCAAGGACCTTCTTCACATGGGGGCAGGAGACAGAGAATGAGCAAAGGGGAAATGCCACACTTGTAAACCATCACATCTCTTGAGAACTCACTCAGTATCATGAGAACAGCATGGGGGAACTGCCCCCATGATCTAATCACCTCCCACCAGGTCCCTTCCATGAAGGGATTACAATGAGAGATGAGATTTGGGTGGGGACACAGAGCGAAACCATATCAATCATCTTAACTAAACTTCTACTCTATGCTAGGACCTCTACTTTACACTAGGACCTTGTAAACCATCAGGTCTCTTGAGAACTCACTCAGTATCATGAGAACAGCATGGGGGAACTGCCCCCATGATCTATTCACCTCCCACCAGGTCCCTTACATGAAGGAATTACAGTGAGAGATGAGATTTGGGTGAGGACACAGAGTGAAACCATATCAATCATCTTAACTAAACTTCTACTCTATGCTAGGACCTATACATACCTGATCTTTAATCCTCACAGTAATCCTGAAAGGGTTCATAACTCCATTTTAAGGATAAGGGAACTGAGAGGCTAAATGTCTTACTCAAGGACAGAGCAAGTGCTAGAGCAAGAATCTAAACCTGGAGTTTTCTGGTTCCACCATTTCTAGCACCCCACTTAACCCTCTCAAAGTTGCTGGTACTATCTGGATCCAGTTACTGTGATTAAATAAATAAAAATACCTTTGTAGAAGAAAAATGTCTTCGTTGTCAGCTTGGCATCTCACTTATTTTCTTGTCAGATTCCAAATCCTAACTCGTGCTCTGTTGAACAGTTCAAAGAAAGCATTTCACATCAAGAAATGTCATGGTTGCTAGAAATAATTTTGTCACATCCTCTTGAATTTTTCCTTTTTACAAGTTCAGAGGTTTCAGTTAGATTCACATCTTATAATGCCTCTTTTTAAAACATTATAAAAGGGCAACTCATTTTTTAAAATCTCAACATCCAAATAGAACACTTCGTTTTTTTCATCTTAAAAGGTAAAAAATGGGAAGACTCTAAAGAGGCAATTTACAATGTGCAGGTGCCTTATTTTCTGGTAATTTGAAGCTGTTTTTGATGCTGTAATTTGTTTTTGAATTTTGCTGTCCATGTATCAAAGGCAGTTCAGCTGAATGTACTGGAATTCTACAAGTTAGGTGTTTGTTGAATTCCCAGATCCAGGATACCGAAAGTCAGCACCATGTAGGTCTTAAAGCCTCTCTCTTGGGTCTTATTAGTTGCCATGAAAATTTTCCTCATAGGGGTTTGATTCTTTCTCATGTGGAGTCAGCGTTAGACTTTTGGACAAAATTTAGAGAACACTGCTGAGTGCTTGGTTCTGCTCAAAAAACCTCATTTCATAATTCATTCAATAAATACAGAGCATCTATGATGTGCCAGCCATGGTGCTGGGCCTTGAGGGTGCAAGAATCCCTTTACTGTCACCCTTCTCCTTCCCCCTTCTCCAAAAAGTGAAAATAAAGAAGGTAGAAGATTAACAATAGAAAGCAAGCACCATAAAGAAAGAAAGAGAGGCACTGCAGGTAGAGAGACGCCTTGGTGTCAGATAAGCTTGGATTTGAGTCCTCTCTCTAACATCTAGTTATGTGACCTTGGGGAAGCTACTGAGCTTTTCAGAGCCTAGTTTTTCTCATCTGTAGAGCAAGCGAGCCCAGTCATACCAACCTTGTCGTGTTGTTTGAGCAGTTGAGATAAGATATGTAAAACATTTACTCATGGTGGATGCCCAGCAAACTTGGGTTGTTATTAATCGGAAGCATTTTCTTATCCACTCCCACCCATTAGGAACCAGGCTAATGTGATACCTTGGTTTTTCCATTTTTGCTTTTGTTGGGGTCCCCTGAAAGAGATCCTGAGACAGGAATTGATGTGCAAGGAAGGAAGGAATTTCGGAAGAAACTGGTAAGGGGGTGGCAAAAGTTAGGTAGAAGGAGAAGGACCCAAACAAGGATACACTTTTAGGCAATGCCACTGGGAGAGTATATCTTATGTGCATTATTCTTTAGAATTTGCATCAACCCCAAGCAAGGGAGCATGGTTTTCATTCTTACATGCCTGTCAGTCATTCACCAAAGAGATGGAAACTTCTAGCTACTCTGGCTCATTGCATGTTGAGGGAAAATTTCTCAAAGAGTCTCAGGTGCTGGTGATTGGAACTAAAGACATACAGAATCTGGAAAAGAGGTGCATGGAAACAGGAAAAAGGATGTGAGGACATCTAGGTGAAGTACCATGTTGGTTATACTTCCCTTTTCTGACTTCTCAGCGACATTAGCCCTGGTCCAACTAGTCCTAGTAAGGAAGATGAGTTTTCCTTGGTTCATAAAAGCAGGACGTTTGGAGAATTTACCTGCCAAAAATATGAGGAATAGCTTTGGGGTCAGCCTCGTTGAAGACAAAATCTTAGCCTAACTTTTTATAGCCCATGTCACTTTGGGCAATCAAGTTAACCTCATTGACATAGATTTTCTCACTTATAAAATAGGAAAAATAATGCGATTTCTGTAAATTTGTTGTAGGTTGAGATGACTTTGTATTCCCTGACTTATTTGACAAATACATGCTGAGCATCTGCTGTATGTCAAACAGGGATGATCTTGGTACACTGAAATGAATTAGGCACAGGTCCTGCCTTCCAAGACCTTGGCATCTAATGGGGGAGGCAGACACATAAATTACAGACTATGCTTTCTTCCTTATACATTTTTTTCTCTCTTTCTCTGTTTCCTTCTCTATGTCTTGTTTTTTACTCGGTTGCATCTTCTCTTCTTTTTTCCTCCCCTCTTCCTTCTCCTTCACTTTATCTCCACCTTTCTTTTATTATTATGTATTTTACTTCTTCGAGACAAGGTCTCACTCTGTCACCCAAGCTACAGTGCAGTGGCATGTGGGCTCACAGCAGCCTCAACCTCCGAGGCTCAACCTATCTCCCAGCCTCAGCCTCCAAGAAACTGGGACTACAGGAGCACACCACCCTGCCTAGCTAAATTTTAAAATTTTTTTGTAAAGCCGGGGTTTTGCTATGTTGCCCAGACTGGTCTTGAACTCCTAGGCTCAAGCAGTCCCTCCACCTCGGTCTCCTGAGTAGCTGGGACTGCAGGTGTGTGCCACTGCACCTGGCCACATCTCTGCATTTCTATCTTGCATTGTCTGACCCTCACCACATCCATACCTAGTCTTTATATTAACTGGAGGATATCTAATCTGCTAGCCTTTCAAGTCCCTGACTCCTGCTGCTGTTTTCCAAAGTTTCTTCTGCAAGTTGCACAACGTATAAAGTTCTGAGGAATTCAACTGGACCCAGACCCTCAGCTGTGACAGAAGGAGACTTGGAGATAGGAGAAAACCATCTAGAGCTTTACTTAAAGCTTAGTGGTGGAGGAGTTGGGGGCAGGAGGTACAACTAGCAGTCCTGAGTGGGCAGTCCTAAGGAATGGCAAATAGAATTTATGATTAATGGCACTGTGGGGAGAGGGTCAGAGGTAATTTTCCCTGCTCTTGTGTACATGGGTAGACTCCTAAGAGCATTAGGATAGGAGCCAGAAATTCTTGGTTTTAATTCTAGCTCTGAAACTAGTCGTATCGTTTTGGACATTGATTTCCTCATCCATATGATATCAAGGCTGCATTCTGTGATTTTTTTTAGGACTCCTCTGATTCTCTTGGTCAGGAACGCTGCCTTCATAAATTTCTTATCGCCCCAACCCCATTGTATCTTACTCTAGGAATGGCACCCAGCAGGTGCTTATATATATATAACAACAATAGACTTATTTTCTTTGTTCCAGGATTCTGGGGATGATTAGCTTTGGGTTTGAGAAAGATCTGCATTTGGGGCCCTGGAAGCAGACTCTGTTGGCTGGAACCCATTCAGCCATTTTACTGTGAAGTCCAGGGCAGCTGCTGCAGATGGCGAGGCAAACCCTAATGGCTTGTATAAGGCGGTACTTCTCAGACTTGACCACCATGATTCAGAGGCTCTGTGGGCTCAGGAATTTGCATCTTAAGAAACACTTTGGGGATTCTGATGCAAGTAGGTGGTGGACTACTGTTGAGAATCAATTCTAGAAACCTGAGCTTGGTGCTGCCACCAATACTCTGTGTGACCCTTACATAGTAGTGTAAGGTTTTGAACACCTTTCTTCATCTGCACAACAGGGCTCTTCACCCCTGCCCTATCTTCCTGAAGGATTTCTGTGGTGAACAGATAAAACAGCAGATGGAAAAACTCTAAGAGGCTCCACAAGAATCAAAGATGGCGGCCTTTGTGTGTGAAGATGCACCATCCCCAAGCTTCCTCCTCTCCATCAGAAGAAGAGAGACTGCAGGCAGATAATATTCCAGGGGACACTTCAGTCCCTCATCCTATCTCCTGTATTTGATACTTCTTGATCCCCGCTTCACCTGCTTTTGACCAGCTTTTTAAAATCCAGTCATTGCCGTAACGACCAGCTATGCAGGTGTACCCAGGTAGCACCTGGCCTAGGTGTGCTTTAGAGCTCTTGCTTTCTGACTCAGTGCCTTGTGCCCTCAGCATGTGCAAACCTGGAAGTGTGAGAGGGTTAACACTCCACGGCCCAAACATTGACTAATGGTTGGGGGAAGAGAGGGGTTAGAGATTAGTGGTGCATATTCCCCTCTCCATCTATTAGGTGGACAATTCTAAGTGATTTCTTCCTCAGAGAGTCCTAGTGGGTTGGAACCCACTTGCCCATATGATGGTTACCAGGTCCATAAAGTGCACTGAGGTTAGCTTTTCATCCTTCCTGTTTCATTCTTCCAAGCCCCTCCTCCTTTTCTTTAGGATAATTTCCAAAATAAATACCTACACGCAGCACCTTGGTCAAGTTCTGGTTTAGGGAAAACCAGGCTGACACAAAGTGGACTTTGTTGATGAACCAGCCTGGATCTCCAGTAGTAATTCCAGATCTAGGATGGTCATCCAACACTTAGTAGCAGAGTGAGGGTAGGTAACAGGAAATGTAACCTGTCCACTTCCTACTTGACCAGTGAGAACTGAGTTCAAATCCCAGCCTTGTGCTCTAGGACCAGGTACAATGTAGGTAAAGAATTCTGCAACAATGCATGGTACATAGCAAGTTCCCTTAAGACAGATCACAACGTTCTTTCTTCAGTTCCCTCCTTTTCACTCCACGTAAAGTGAAAGTCCTTAAATCAAAGTCCTTAAAACAAACTGAAAAGACCTTCCATGATCTGGCCTCCAACTCCCTCTCTGCCTTCCTGTTGTACTACTCAGCTCTTCACTCACTCTGCTGCAGCCCCCACTGGCCTCCTTGCTGTTCCTCAAATGCCCCAAGAATGTGCTCACCTTGAGTGCTTTGTCCATCAACTGGGACAATATTGTCTCCACCCTCCAGGGGACATTTGGCAATAACTGGACACATTTTTGGTTGTCATAACTTGGGAGATAGGTTGCTACTGGCATCTAGTGCGTAGAGGCCAAGGATGTTCTAAATATCCTACAAGGCATGGGACAGCTTTCCTCCTTCGAAGACAGACAATTCTCTGTTCCCAAATGTCAGTAGTGCTGAGGGTGAGAAACCCTCAGGACCCTTCTTTACACTGCAGTCTTCCTCCCCTGACTCACCCCACATCTGTTGGGTCTTTGATTATATTTCACCTTCTCAGTGAGGCCTGTTGCCCTGTTGACAATGAAGCTTGCGCTGCTCATGTCTCCTGGCCTGTCTTAACCTTCTCTATTATTTTCTTATTGCATTCAGCCCTTTCTACCATATTGCATAATTGATCTATTGATGTTTACTCATATTGTTTATCTCTTCTACTGGGATGGAAGCTCCATGAGGGTAGAAATCTTTGATTGCTGTCCATATCCCCTCCACCTACCACAGTACCTGGAACATAGTAGGCATTCAATAAATATTTGTTGAATGAATGAATGAATGAACGAATGGAAATACAGTTGACCCTTGAACAACATGGGTTTGAACTGTGCAGGTCCACTTACTCTTGGATTTTCTTCCTCCTCTACCGCCCCTGAAATAGCAAGACCAACTCCTCTTCCCACTCCTCTTCTTTAGCCTCCTCAACATGAAGACAATGAGGATGAGGACCTTCATGATGATCCACCTCCACTTAATAAATAGGAAATATGTTTTCTCTTCCTCATGATTTTCTTAATAATAACATTTTATTTTCTCTAGCTGACTTTATTATAAGAATACAGTATGTAATACATATAACATGCAAAATATGTGTTACTTGACTGTATTATTATCAGTAGGATTTCTGGTCAATAATAGGCTATTACTAGTTAAATTTTGGAGTAGTCGAAAGTTATATGCAGATTTTTGACTGTATGGGGGTAGGAGTTGTTCAAGAGTCAACTGTATTGTGAGGCTGAGGTTTGAGGTGCATCTTTCCTACTATCATGTCAGTGTCATCAATGCTTATGGAAACGCCTGTCCAAAGGTACAAGGGAGATGGCAGTGTGTGTTAGTCTGTTCTCACACTGCTAGTAAAGACATACCAAAGCCTGGGTAATTTATAAAAGAAAGAGGTTTAATGAACTTATATTTCCACGTGGCTGGGGAGGCCTCACACTCATGGTAGAATGTAAAAAAGAAGCAAAGTCGAATCTTGCATGGTGGCAGGCAAGAGCGCTTGTGCAGGGGAACTCCCATTTATAAAACCATCAGATCTCGTGAGACTTACTCACTATGGCAAAAACAGTATGGGGGAAACCACCCGCATGATTCAATTATCTCCCACAAGGTCCCTCCCACAATACATGAGAATTATGGGAGCTACAATTCAAGATGAGATTTGGGTGGGGACACAGCCAAACCATATCAGAAATATATCCACTTGGGCATTAATTATCCACGGACAAGAGTATTATGAAATGTCCCCATAAGGTCAAAAGGTGAGACATTTAATCCAATTTCTTTTAACATTCACCAAGATTAGGAAGAGGAAAACAAGATATTACTGAAAGTTACTTTTTTTTTTTTTAATCACTTTTTAAAAATCCTTCCACTTCCTGTTTTCTTCAGGGAGATTGAAGTGTCTTCTCAAACATTTCTCATTATCAGAACTTAATGAGAATTCTAATTAGGGCTACTGCACACTTCAATGGTAGTTTTCAAAACGGAGCTCTGGCTTCATCTTTGTCAGGCTGCCAGTCTTTTCCATCATCGCCAAAGATGCCCTTTACGATAATAATGCCAATAATTACCATTTATTGAAAGTCTACTATGTGCCAGGCAATTTGCATACATTGGCAGTTGTCTTCACACAAATCATATGAGGTGGGAACTATTAACCCTAATTTTAGATGAAGTGATTTGCCCAAAGCCAAGCAGCTAGAAATTGGCAGAACTGGGATTCAAACTCAAGTCTATCATCTGGTCCAAAACTTTCCATGTCCAGCCTTCACAGATTTAGGGGAGAGAGAAGATAAGACAACAGGACCACTTGTCACTGCTTCCAGCATGACCATCAGTTACAACTGGAGGGTTTGTTAAGAGTTATTATGTCTCTAGCCTTGGTTGCTAGGTCTCTCTGGGAACAGAGTTTAGGGAATCCCAGGAGACTCTGAGATGCCCAATTAGAAAGGCAATAATAGCAGAGTTGAGAATAGACTGATTGCTTATTCATTATTCTTGTTATTTCTGGACTCTTCCATCCATCGTACAGCGGGCTGTCAGCAATTACCATGACGTTCTTTCCAGAAAGGGCCCTCTTGGCCCCGCTAATCACCTCCCCCAGAACTAAATAGAGTATTTCAGGTGACAAATTCTTCAGAAGCAACATCGAAATGCTGCTGTCTCTGGGGTTTCCCAGTGAATCCTCAGTGGACACATTGGGGCAAAGTGAAACCACTGGACTTTCATAAATGAAGAAACTGTCCCTTCCAGGTTTGTTAAGTGCCAGGAGCCTTGTTGAGCAGGTGTCGCCCAGAGGTGACGTGGTCTTGTAATGGGTCAGTAGATTAATACCAAGTAGCAGAGGATCAGGCCTGAACCTGAACTTCAGCTGTTTGAGCAGCAAGAGAGTATCTGTCCTCCTCACCTCCCAGCAGGAGCTTCTTTCATTTTTTTTTTTTTTTTTCTTATTTCTGCATCATCCTCTTTTTCTTCTTTGCTCCTCTATCTAATAACACCGCAGACTTGGATACCTGGCTTTAGCAGGTGGAGGACATCACTGATACCTGTTATGTCCCCTAACCTCTCACTGCTTTCTCACACTTCCTCTTCTCTCTCTTGCTTTGGTTCTACTTTTGACTGTATCTTTCTCCTTCATGCTCCTTTTCCTCTCTGTTCCTCTCCCTCTCTCTTAATTCTGTCCCTCTCTGTCTCTCTCTCTCTCCCTCTCTCTCATTCTGTTTCTGTCTAGGCATCTTTCTTCCTTTTTGTTTCATGCACTTCTCAGCCTCTAAGATCTGCCTTTCTCTGAAACACATTCTCTCTGTCTGACTTTCTGTCTCTTCTCTCTTGCCCTCTATCTTTGGGACTCTGTGTCTCTTTATGTCTGTGTCTCTCTCTTTCATACACATACAAAGGATTAATTCTATCTTTAGGTCAGTTCACATTAAACCATCACCACCATCTTTCACTCCTACTTCTGTTGTCTAAAAAAAGTACCATTCGAGTTCAGAAGGCAGAAGTGAAACCCAGATCTGGCTGATTCCAAAGCTTGTGATGTTAGGAGCTGCCTCAATTTCCTTCTTCCTCACCTTCCACATCTAAATCTATTTCCAGTCCCTGCCAATTTCATGCTCTAAATATTTCTTGAACGTTAAGTCCACCTCCCAATCCTTACTACTAATTTATTCATTCAACGTATTATTATATGAGCACCCGTTGTCTGTGGTAGGTCTAGGGAGAAGTGAAAGAAAAGACTGAAGAAGACATGACTCCAGTCTATGGGGAAGAGAGATGGTCACTATCTTTGCTCAAGTTTGCATCATTTTATGCCTGGGTTAATAGAACAAATTTTTCTCAGCTCACTCTCCATACTGTAGCCAGAATACCTAAATTTGTGCTTACCTCTTTAAATAAGATCTCTTCCCTGTAGAATAAAAAGGTGTCATATAACAACCTTCCTAACCTGTCCTGCAACCTCACCAGACTCATCTTTTACTATTTTTGACCTTTTTATGTTCTAGGGACAGTTAGGCTGTTGGAAGTTTCCCCATACACTTGCCATGCTGTGTCTACCACTTGGCCTGCCTCTTTCCTCTGCTAGAACAACTTTCCTCCTACATCTGGTTAATCCTAATAATTCTTTAAGACGCAGATCAGATACTTTCCTGCCTTCCCAGCCTCGACTAGGTGCTTCCTCTCATGGCCTGTAAATATCCATTATTGAAATTATAGCATATTGTATGTATATATGTATGTAAGTATGTATGTATGTATGTATGTATGTATGTATGTATGTATGTATTTTGAGATGGAGTTTCACTCTTGTTGCCCAGGCTGGAGTGCAATGGTGCCATCTCAGCTCACTGCAACCTCTGCCTCCCAGGTTCAAGTGATTCTCCTGCCTCCGCCTCCCAAGTAGCTGGGATTACAGGCACGTGCCACCATGCCCCGCTAATTTTGTATTTTTAGTAGAGATGTGGTTTTCCATGTTGGTCAGGCTGGTCTTGAACTCCCAACCTCAGGTGATCCGCCCATCTCGGCCTCCCAAAGTGCTGGGATTACGGGCGTGAGCCACTGCACCCGGCCACATATTGTTTTATAACCAGGTGCTGAGGTGTCTTTCTCCCTACTAGACTGGGGGCTCTTTAAAGATTAGTTTGTCTCTGAATTCCCATTGCCTAGAACTGAGTGTAAAGTCAGGCAATTGATAACTCACACTTCAATGAGTGAACAAATGCATGAGTGAGGAAATGAATGAATACTTATTTTTACTAAACTGTGTTGCCTTTTGAGTATTTATAATAAGGGTTTATTGAGGACAAGAATAGTTTATGATTTGAAAGTTCTAGGGACTGAAAACCTTCCTTTGGTGAGGAATGTCTTAGACCCCTTTAAGCACCTGTTGAAATCAGTGAACCTTCCCCCAGAAAAATACATATATACACTATATGTTTGATATGCTTGCAGGGAACTTATAGACTCTCTGATGTTCATATATGCCAACCTCTGGTGCCCTTGCACCCAGTGTCAAGAACTCCAACTCTAGAAATTATGTCAGGGTACAAACGACCATCCAGAGACTCTCTGCCCATTTACAAAGTTTTGTAGGAGCAGAGATGAGAGTAGAATTTGTGCTTTCTCCCTGTTTCCCCTGACATTCTTTCTCAGCCAAAGAGTTTGGCCATTGGTAAGGAACCTTCCCAGGACAAGTTTTTCTTTCTAGCACTGTTGCTACTAAACGAGATACTTCGTTAGAACCCTGGAGAGTGACTTGGAGATGCTACATAGGGTAATTGAATGCAATTAAGCTGATCAAGTTGTGCCTGATTTACTTCTTATTCATTATGTGGCAAGTTATTTAACCTCTGAGACTCTCCTTTCTGATCACTAAGATTAGTCTAACAATAACAAGCCCATGAGGCATTAAGCAGTTAACATTCAAGGGTGGTGGCTAGGACAATATCGGGTATATTGTCTACACTCATTCATACACCATCATCATCATCACCACCATCATCGGCTCTCTTGGCCTGACTATGTGAGGCTTTACCTTTACAATGACATCATCTTATTTTGATCGCCCCCTTTTGTAAAGTAGGGGAATGTCGGCAGATACTTCCTCCGGGTGTCCACTTCTGCCAGTTTGAATACTGTGGTTCTAAGAAACACTCCAGATGTCTTTGCAGGTGTTGCCATGGCTGTATGAGTGTCCACCAGGGATCATACATTTATGTAAAAGCCCTTAACATGACTTTCAGAGTGGGAAAGCTCCCTCTCTTCTTAATATTTTAGGCTCCCTTCTGTGCTACTTAGAAGCTGATGAAATCTGAAATCTGCTCATTACATACTTTTTGGCAGAAAACTCAATTTAAATACTTTATTTATTTATTTTTTTTTGGTGACGTAAACCTGTGCTTTCCATGTTCTTTGTAAAGAACTCTGAGATTTTGCAAGCATCCTTCTGCAAATAAAAACATCATGACCAGACTTCTCAGCATGCCCTGTGTGGATGGATAATTTTGCAAATGGACAAAAATTGTGCATTTTCTTAATTTCAAGTGGCTGAAATTTAACTAGAAAATCTTAGCAGCCCTAAGGCCGTGTAATTTAGTGTTCTTGACACCATTCAGCCATCTGCTATCCACTCTCTAATCTTAGTTTCCCTCTCCTACAACTCCATTTGGACACAGTAAAAGTTTGATTACCTAGAATAGTCAGAGTAAAGCAGATTCTGAATAAATAAATTTTCTGGTTCATTAGGGAGTCATACCGGTATAAAAAATTCTTAGACAGATCTATGTTTGGCCACTGGTTAACTGTGTATTATTTAACTTAACTTTTCAGGGTCTTCATTACTCCAGCCAAAAAAATAAGAATGAAAGTGGAAACACTTCAAGGTTTCTTTGAAGACTAGAAATAAGTTTGTGAAGCATATGGCATATAACAGGTGAACAGTAAGAGTTGTTTCTCTTCTCTTTTAGTTATTCATTAATTTGTTTCACAATATGTTGAATAATTACAAGGTCCCCAGCACATTCCTAGGAAATATGGTTACAATGGTGTATTAGTTACTTTTCATGCTGCTGACAAAGACTTACCTGAAACTGGGAACAAAGAGGGTCTTAGTTTGATTTACAGTTCCACATGGCTGGGGGGGCCTCAGAATCATGGTGGGAGGTGAAAGGCACTTCTTACATGGTGGTGATAAGAGAAAAAAATGAGGAAGAAGCAAAAGCAGAAATCCCTGATAACCCCATCAGATCTCATGAGACTTATTCACTATCACGAGAATAGCATGGGAAAGATGGGCCCCCATGATTCAATTACCTCCCACTGGATCCCTCCCACAATACATGGGAATTCTGGGAGATACAATTCAAGTCAAAATTGGGTGGGGACACAGCCAAACCATATCATTCCACCCCTGGACCCTCCCAATCTCTTGTCTTCACATTTCAAAACCAATCATGCCTTCCCAACAGTTCCCCAAAGTCTTAACTCATTTCAGCATTAACCCAAAAGTCCACAGTCCAAAGTCATCTGAGACAAGGCAAGTCCCTTCTGCCTATGAGCCTGTAAAGTCGAAAGCAAATTAGTTACTTCGTAGATACAATGGGGGTACAGGTATTGGGTAAATTACAGCCATTCCAAATGGGAGAAATTGGCCATTGAATGGGCAAAGCCATTCAATGAGTCTCTAGGAAGTTCCAAACTCTCCACATTTTCCTGTCTTCTTCTGAGCTCTCCAAACTGTTCCAACTTCTAACTGTAACTCAGTTCCAAAGTTGCTTCCACATTTTTGGGTATCTTTTCAGCAGTGCCCCCCTTTACTGGTACCAGTTTACTGTATTACTTCATTTTCATGCTGCTGACAAGGACATACCTGAAGCTGGAAACAAAAAAAGCTTTAATTGAACTTACGGTTCCATATGGCTGGGGAAACCTCAGAATCACGGCAGGAGGTGAAAGGCACTTCTTACATGGCAGCAGCAAGAGAAAAAATGAGGAAGAAGCAAAAGCAGAAGCCCCTGATAAACCCATCAGATCTTGTGAAACTTACTCACTCTCACAAGAATAGCACGGGAAGGACTCGCTCCCATGATTCAATTACCTACCCCTGGGTCCCTCTCACAACACTTGGGAATTCTGGGAGATGCAATTCAAGTTGAGATTTGTGTGGGGACATAAGCCATATCAAATGGTAAACAAGACCATCTTGCCTATGCCCATGAGAAATCTAGTTGTAAAATATGACATAATCTGTAATTGGGAATTTAGGGTATTTTAGGAGTCTATAGGAGAAGAATCTAGTCCAGTCAAGATCTGTAGGTTTATAGATGATAATGATAATGATCCTGATGGTGGTGGTGGTTGTGGTGGTGGTGATGGTGATGATGGTTATCATGATTTTGATGATGACGATGATGATGTTGACAGCACTCACATTTTGTGCCAGACACTGACATTAAGTGTCTTGACCAAGGCCACTCAGCTGATAAGTATCAGGGTCCAATTCAAACTTAGGTTCTTCCTTATTCCACAGCACCCCAACCAGCTCTTTCCAAGCTCATGGAACACCAGGATTTATTCTGAAGTTGACTGGGAATAAAATTTTGGGCATCCAAATCCTTGCAGTGCAATTACATTCACTTTACCCTTTCTTATAATCCAGACCCATTGTCTTCAAAATTTTATAACTTCAGGTAGGAAGAAGCTGGTAGATTAACGGTGGCACTTGTCTACCAAATGCCATGTGTTGAGGGTACATCATCATAAACACTTTCTGCGACCTGAAATGGATATGGGCTGGTGACCATGGTTTCATGAACCCAAGAAGACTGTGACAAAGGAAACTGAGATAGGAGTTAATGAGACTCAAACCCATCTGTAGCCAGAATTGGATATGAGTATCCTCAGGAGTCAAAACATCTCTTGCCTTAAGTTCTGTGGCTGAGGATGTCAGTAGGCAAGATTCTGCTGGCAGGTGTAGCCTGCAGGTGTGTCACTGTGCAGCCTTCATATCAACAATATGACAACAGCTTCAAAAGTAGTAGATAGATAATGTAGACATTAATTAAATGAGTCAGACTTGGAAAATTGAGATAAGAGCTAGTAGTTCTCTTTGAGGTTCAGACTGAGAGGAAACCAACATCTCCACTATCCTCAAATGCCCCCAAACAATTTGGCAAAACAACAGGTTGTCAATCCTCCAGTGAAAAAAAAATAAAACATTAAAAACCAGTCCTGATATGCTCAGTTTCTGAAAAGAATGGGATTGATACCAGCCAGAAACTGACGAGAGGCAGCTGAGCACCTGCACAATGCAGCTAGGATGTCTTGGCTTTCATGCAACATCCTTAACACTCTAAATTCTAGATCCTGGCATCCACAGCTCTCTGATAAGCTTCTAGTCTCATTTCTCAGTTCCTTCCTTCCTCAGTCACACTAGTAGCCTTTTAGCTTTCACTGCACTCTGTCTATATGAGAAGGCTTATCAGATTGTATCACACTTGTTGACCTGCTGCTTTGCCCACTAAGCTGGAAGATCCTTTAAGATAGGAACTCTACTTTATTTACGTTTTCAACTTGGCCCATAAAGGGATCAATAGAGAAGTTCCATATTCTGGCCCAGTGAATAGGTTCTCAAAAAAAATTGTTGTTGTGGAAGAAAGGAAGGAAGGAAGGAAGGAAGGAAGGAAGGAAGGAAGGAAGGAAGGAAGGAAGGAAGGAAGGAAGGAAGGAAGGAAGGAAGGAAAGAAGGAAGGGAGGGAGGGAGGGAGGGAGGGAGGGAGGGAGAAAGGGAGGGAGGGAAGAAAACAGATGTTAGCTACTCCCCTATGTAATGGAAAACCCCAGCATGAAGTATGATTTTTGGGGTGAGCTACATTCACTATGCTTACCCAGTTGAGAGATATAAAGCTAATTTTTGCTCATTCAGCTTTAAGTTACAGGGAGACCTTAACTATCTACTCTCTTCCTTCTAAATCACTCTCCCCAGGGCACCTATGCCTTGCATTCCCACTTCATACATAGACATGGAGATCTGTTTTTCATTCCCCATCTCAATCTAGACAATAAGAAGCCTCTGTTTACTTGCCTTAATTTTTTTTGCAACATAACTAATCATTCCTGTGGATTTATAATTTATCTCATGTCTTAAACCCCATTTCCAGAGCCTTTACTCCACCTCACTCAGACCATCCCAACTATACTACCTTTCTCATGGACATTTCTCGTCTCTTTCCCCTGGGGAGGGGATTTGGCAAGGACCTTTAACTGGATGAGTCCATGGTCATGGGATTTGTAGATACCTCCCAATAACTCTATTGTCATTGATACGGTTTGGGTCTGTGTCCCCACCCAAATCTCATGTTCAGTTGTAATCCCATGTTGGAGGTGGGGCCTGGTGGGAGGAGACTGGATCATGGGTTGAGTTCTCATGAATGGTTTAGCACCATGCTCTCGGTGCTGTTCTTGTGACGGTGAGTGAGTTCTCACAAGATCTGGTGATTTAAAAGTATATAGCACCTCTCCCTAAATTCCTCTTGCTCCAGCCATGTAAGACATCCTTGGTCCGTCTTTGCCTTCTGCTGTGATTGTAAGCTTCTTGAGGCCTCCCCATAAGCTGAAAAGATAACCAACACTATGCTTCCTGTACAGCCTGCAGAACTGTGAGTCAATTAAACTTATATTCTTATAAATTATCCAGTCTCTGGCATTTCTTTATACCAATGCAAGAACAGACTAATACAGTCAGGGACATATAATTCCTACATGACTGTATATAAAGTCTTGTGTGGGAGTCTGCCAATACCAATTTCCTGGGTTTTGTTGTGTACTATAGTTATGTAAGATACCACCTTTGGGAGAAGCTGACTGATAGGTACATGAGACCTGTCTGTACTATTTTAGAAACTTCTTGTGATTCTATAAATAATTCAAAATAAAATGTCTTTTAAAATCTTGTGAGGCAACCAAATACGTAAAATAGAAAAAAAATTTCCCTTATATACCTGTTTCTTTTTCAAAAAGGAGAGTCAGGTCTTTCCTTTATTTATTAAAGTGGAATTTTATCTGCAAGGTTATATAAACACTGATATGACTACTTAAGCAACTCTGGGCTTTCGTACCCCCTTCCCCACCATAGTATGTCTTGCTTTATGGGTGGCTGTCATCACTTGTGTCTGCTTCTACAACTCAGTAGGGGAGTTGGGGAGGGAGAAATTGTTTTAAATATATATATATATATATTTATTTATTTTTTTTTTATTTTTTATTTTTTTCCTGAGACTGAGTCTTGCTCTGTTGCCCAGGTTGGAGTTCAGTGGCATGATCTTGGCTCTCTGCAACCTCCACCTCCCGATTTAAAGTGTTTTTTGTGCCTCAGCCTCCCAAGTAGCTGGGATTACAGGTGCACACCATCACGCCTAGCTAATCTTTGTATTTTTAGTAGAGACACCGTTTCACCATGTTGGCCAGGCTGGTCTCAAACTCCTGACCTCAAGTGATCCTCCCGCCTCGGCTTCCCAAAGTGCTGGGATTACAGGCTTGAGCCACTGTGCTGGCCTGTTTTAAATCTTGAGAGTGGAGGAAACCAGGGGCGGAGTTTCTTTTGGTTGTCTGACCTCAGGATGAAGCATCCGGTGTACAGTTAAACATTTTATGCTTCGAAGGTTAACTTCATGCTAACAGTTCTCCTATTCTACATTATTCTAAACAGAATGTCTCTCTTGCGTCTAGTCTTGAGTTGATTTTTAGAAGATTTTCTTTCTAATATCTTAGGTTTAAGTTAATAGTGAGCTCTGGTTTAGGAGTAATAATAAAAATAGAGTGAAAAAACAAAATAGCACTGAGCACAGAACCCTCATCTTGGGGAAAGAATTTACCCCAATATAAGAGAACTAAATCTTTGTCTTCCCAAAGAGAGAAATCAATGATATCAAGAAAGTAATAATTCCTTCTCCTTTCTCTTCTTCTCCCTTTCCAGTCTCCTCCCTTTCCCCTAGCCTCTCTCCTCCCCTCCCTCGCTCCTCGCTTTCTCATCTTCTCTTCCCTTCCCCTCTTTTTCCCCTCCTCTTTCCCTCCTCTTCCCTTCCCTCCTCTCCTCTTCCTGTCCCTCTGCTCCCCTCTCCTCCCCATCCCTCCCTTCCATCCCCTTCCCCTCCCCATCCCTCCCTTCTTTTCCCCTCTCCTCCCTTCCCCTACCCTCCCTTCCTGTCCCCCTCCCCTTCCCTTCCCCTTCCCTTTCTTCCTCTTCCCTTCCTTCCCTTCCCTCCCCTCCTCTTCACACTCCCTCCCCTCTCTTTCCCTCTACTTCCATTCCCTTCTCTTCCTTCCCCTCCCTTCCCTTTCTTCCCCTTCCTTTCCCTTCCCTTCCATTCCCCTTTCCTTTCTTCTTCGTTCCTTCCCTCCCCTCCACCCTCCTCTTCCATTCCCTTCCATCCCCTTCCCCTGCCTTTCCCTCCCCTTCCCTTCTTCCCTTCCCTTCCTTCCTTCCTTTCCTCTCCCCTCCTCTTCTCTCCTCTCCCCTCCCCTCCTCTTCCCTTCCCTTCTCTTTCTCTCTCTTGCCTTCTCTTTCCTTCATTTCCCTTTCCTTCCTTCCCTTCCCCTCCTCTTCCCTCCCCTTCTTTTCCTCTCTCTTCCCTTCTCTTCCCTTCCCTTCCCTCCCCTCCCTTACCTTCCCCTCCCCTCCTCTCCCCTCCCCTCTCCTTCCCTTCCCTTCTCTCCTTTTCTCTCCTCTCCTCTCATTCAACAAATATTCATCGAGTGCAGTGCATACAGTCATCAAACCATGTGATATATGCTGAAGATAATGAAACCAATGAGACACTGTTCCTTCTTTCTAAAAGTGGAGAGTTTTTTATGGGAGACAGAAACCATCTCTTACAAGGAAAAGAGGCAAAAGATAACTCAAAAAAAAAAAGCAAGCATTTCTGGAGGATTTGTTTTTAAAAGAATAATGTGCCAACATCCCAAGTGTTCTGGGTATCAATTTAAAACACTGAAATCAATTTCCTAAACTCAAATTCATCTTTATCTGCAGGATTGGACAGTGAAAATTTCTGTTATTAAGGTATAAGATTAGAAAACGAAGAGTGAATTTTGCTCATCAGACAACAGATATAAAGTGGATGTGTATCTTGTTTTTGCATTTTCATGTTCGGAGGATGATTCTTAAAATATGTTTTTAAATATCAAAGCAATTGCTTGCACATAGTTAAAAGCATAAATCAGCTTTATAAAGAAAAGCAGAAGGCTCCTTTGCCAGTGTCCCCGCATCTCTTCTCTTGGGCACATTCCCAAAGGCAAGGGATTTTAATGGTTAGCTGTTTCTTCCAGAAAGTTAGCTTTATGCTGTATTTCTAAATATGCATACATTATTATTTCTTGATTACCCTTTCCTAGATATTATTTATTGAGTTCCCTCTTTGGGAAGATAAGAATTTAGCTTTCTTATATGGGAATAAATGCTTTCCCCAGTCTAGGACTAAGACGAAGGCTCTGTGCCTCTCAGAGCCTGGAGTGCTTTTCTGGAATCGCTGCAGGCTGTTTGTTCCCACCATGAGGCTTGTCCATGCTAGAGGGAGCTAGCTTTGAAAAGGGCAACGTTGGTTCAAGCACGCAGGCAGCCTTCCCACAGGCACTGGCTGTTGTGTTTCCCAGTCGGAATTGCTCAGGGAGGCTCAGGCCGGCTCAGGCCCTCCAGAATATAGGCTGGCATTGTAAATGAAGAAAAAAATAACACACAACTTTTAAGATGGAAAACGCTGGCTGGAAGTCCAAGGAGAGCTCTGGGGACCCTGCTGGAGGAGAAACTGAGTAGGTAGTGGTGGGTGGAACAGAGAGAAAAAAGGACATCTGCAGAGGCCCTTGCACATCAAGAAGGGAAGGATGAAAACAGTCGCTCTCAGGAATAAGACCTTCATATACGATGACAACAAGCGGTGGGGAAGGCAGGGATTATTTAGTACCCACTGCTGGGACAAATTTGGCAAAAATTCAGGTTGATTCTTGCATCAGATTCAACACTGAAAAAAGAAAACCTATGCCTTCTAGATAAAGCCAAAGACTTAACATTGTAAATAAAAATTATCACCAGGACAAAATAAAATTGAAGATTTACCAAGTGGCTGAAAAAGAGAGGACTTTCGGTGGATAAAAATCACAAAATAAAAGATGGATGTAGTTGATTGTATTTTTTTAAAATGTCTTTAACTTCAAAAATGTTTAAAAAGAAGCAAAATGGGACCATATTCTAAGATGACAAACCAAGACTTGCTACTTTTAACATAAAGAGCCTATAAAATTATTACAAAAGCCACTAAGATCCTGAAAGCTAAATTAGATAGGAAAATAAAAATCACAGGGAGGAATCAAAATGGCTTTAAAAGCATATGGGAACATGTTCAACCTTACTAGTAATCAAAGAAATGCAAATTAAAATGGCAATACTATTTTCGGCCGGCAAATGTGTAACATTTTCAAAAAATGAGACTACCCAAACTGATGGGGGTGTGGTGAAATTGATACTGTCATGCACTGCTGGAGATAGTGTGAGTTTGTACAGCCCTTTTGGAAAGCAACTTGGCAATGTATATCAACAGCCTTAAAAAGATCCGTGCTTCTTAATTCAACAAGTCTACCTCCAAGACAGCAGTCATAAATGCAGCCAAAGTGTTTTGTATTAAAAACTCCATGGTGGTGTTATTCATAATGGTGAAAAGGAGGAAGTAATCTAAATGTTTAATATGAGGTGAATGGTTACGTAAATCATGCAATCCAGTTGCTGGATTATTATAAGCCATTAGTGTGGGTCAGCCCAACCTGAATCTATTCTCTGCGCCATCTTCTCTGTGTCCCAGGGAATATTGCTTACATTTCTGTAAAATTGAACTAATAGGATCCTGCAGGGAGGTTGTGAGAATTTGGCTAGGTGTTTGTACATTGCCTGGGAGGGGGGCTCTTTTCTTGTTTCTCAGGGTTTTTTTGGCTCAGCACCTGGCACTATTCTATTGGAATAGATATTTCTGTGACTAATCGGATACTTACGGCCAAAGGATTCCTCCAGGAAAGCATTAGCAGGAGAAAGGGGCTCAAAGGGCTTAAGGCCAGGAGAGATGCAGCTGGATGTAACTGCTACACAAATTCATGGGAGCACTTCTAGGACCTCACATCCCTTACTACCCCACCCATCAGCTCCTCTCCTGAAACTCTCAATTCTATTGGGATCAAATCAATGTTTTTGTGATAGACACCGGGGGTTAAAGTAGGGGCTGGGGAGATGTTTGGGATGCTGAGGTGAATAAACCATGCCTTATGTTGAATAAAAAAATAGTCTCTGGCTCTTGCCTGTAATCCCAGCACTTTAGGAGGCTGAGGCGAGCAGATTACTGGAGGTCAGGAGTTTGACACCAGCCTGACCAACATGGCGAAACCCTGTCTTTACAACAAATATAAAAATTAGCTGGGTGTGATGGCACACGCCTGTAATCCCAGCTACTTGGGAGGTTGAGGCAGGAGAATTGCTTGAACCTGGGAGGCGGAGGTTGCAGTGAGCCGAGATCGCGTCATTGCATTACATCCTGGGCAACAAAAGCAAAACTCGGTCTCAGAAAGAAACAAACAAAAAAAATGTCTGTTTGAGAAATTCATGTTGTGCAAGACTTAGCAGCACATAATGTTCCCCTTGTAGGGGGAAGAATGAAGAAGCCTCTCTCTGTAATGTTAATGGTCTTGTTCTCCTCCTCAATGCGAGCATATTTTCCTTTTTTAGTGTAGTGGGCACAATTTCTTGTGATTTTTCTTTCCTAATGAGCTAAAATGTCTTCATATTAATCCTGGAGATCCTTTCATTTAAAAAATCAACATGCATCCAGAATAAAAAGCAATTCTTGGAGAAAAATCACCACTAGCTTTGTGACACATTTAGCAAGTATTTGCTGAGTACATATTATGTGTCCAGTTGGACACATGATACCAGTTATACCTGCTTACCTATTACCAGTGATATGTACAGCTTTATCATGTGTGGTAAACAGATGTGGCAGTTAATTCAGGGTCTCAGTCCTCAACAAGCAGTGATCAAATGGTGGAGATATCCAGGTAAAAAAAATAAATAAATAACAATAATATGTAGTCAAGAGAGCTTGCCTGTGCTACATATGAAGTAACATGTGCAGAAGACAGAGGGGAGGGTCTGTTCAGGAAGAGGAGTCAAGGAAGGGTTTCAGGAGGTGGTAAACTTTATCTGATCTTTGAGAGGGGAATAAGCTTGTCAATGTTTGAAAGCAAAACATTGTAGGGCTTTTGCAGCACATATGCATCCTTTTAGACTATATCGCATGGCTTTGAAGGCAGAGAGCCCTGGATTAAACCCCGGTTCAGTCGGTCACCAGCTGTGTACATTGGAAATGCTACTCAACCTCTCTGAGCCTTACTTTCTGCATATGTAAAATGAGCAAAGCAATACTTCCCCTATAGGGGACATATAGGACTAAATCCTCCTCCATATTTCCAGGGATACTTAGCCTTCTGGTGATCATAAACAGAAAACACTTCCAAGATGGGGCTTTCTATGCTCCCACTGCCATCTATCTTCCCCTCTATGGTCTCTTAACAGTGAGCTTCTGCCAAGCAAACTCTTTTGCTGTTGATTCAGTGGTGAGCTTGGAAAAGCCACTTCCCTTCCCTGTACCTAGGTTTTCTCATCTAACAAATAAAGGAGGTAAATAAAAACAGCGCCTTTCAGCTATATCGTTCTGAGAGTGTTCTAGGCAGAGGAGACAGTAAATGCTAAGGTCCTGGGGTGATACACTAGAGGTGGTATGGATAAAGAGAAAGAATAAAGGAGGCAATGGCTACAGTAAGGCTGTAGAGGTAGGTGGGAATCTGTGCCTCAGAGAGGTGATACAACTTGCCCAGGGCCACCTATTTTATAAATAGGGGATCTGGGATTTGATCCAAGGTCTGGAGCAAAATCCATGGTCTTGCAGTCACCACAGATTTGGTGAAACTTGGCCTCTTGAAAGTCCCCCACTAGCAAGGCTGACATTTGCCAAAAGGGAGTTTTTGTTCAAGGGCATTAGAATGAGACCCAGAGAGCCTGACCCAATTATAATTACTCTACCTGCCACAGAACATTTAAAACCAACCGCATTGGGAGGAAATGTTTGCTGGGCTCTGATAAGGGCTTACATGGAGCAATGCCCTGCCTTACTCACCGGACTCCAACAGAATCCAACTGTTTATTTGATGGAAACTGCAGTTTGTCTTTATTTACATTTCCCCTGGTGATGAGGGTCAGCAGGCTGCAACCTGGCTGAGACAAGCAGTAGGACTTTGAAGCACTGGGCTGATACGTTGCTCAAAGCCTGTAGAATTCTACAGACCCAACAAGGGCCGGAGTTGGGGGCGAGAGGCGGTTAAGGACAACCATTGCAACTCTCCTGGGCACCGCCACTGGAATTTTTTAAGGAGATCTTTTGTACAAGGCAAAGCAGACTTAGCAACAGAATGTACCCTCCTAATGACTTGCTCTTAGGAGAGTGAGGAAGGAAAAGAGAAAATGAGGGAGATAGAATGAGCTTTGCAAGAATGTATTTACAATTAAATTGCATTTTAAAGGAAATGTGGAAATCCTTGCTCTGCAGAGAACTGAAGTGGAGAGAAGCCAGCAAATTGTAGTATACCAGCTTTGCAGACAAGAAGACTTTGGTGGCAACTCTGGATCTACAATTATTGGTTGTATGACCTTGTCCAATTAACCTAGCTGAAGATCAATGTCTGAAAATAAGGATAATTATACACTTACATGAGGAAATGATTGTGCAGGTTGTAACACAGCTGTCACTAAATATGTCTTTTCTGTCTTATTAATCAAGATATACGTACAATAAACAGGAAATGGGGAGGGGTAGATCACCTTGGAGTCATAAAAGTAGACTCTGATTAGAAGTATAGTGGTTAGCATCCAGGTATCACATGATGATTCTCCCTTTAAGAATAGATAAGTTTTGAGCCATGGAAGGTAGCATCTCCCAGAGAGGGAGTTAAGTTTAGAGCCTGACTTTGGAAGTAGATCAAATGGTACCATTTCCTTGGGTTCTGAGAGTTTAGGAGAGTGAGCATACTGACCACTGACCTCAGACCCTGAGAAGGGATATGGGGAAGACTTTGGGGTTCAGTGGGTAGCAGGGATATATGCCAAGTCTGATGCCCAAATCAAATGCTATAACGTGGAGCTCACATTTGGGCAACCTTGACCAAGTTCAGTGCAAAAGCAATGGAATCCAAGACCCACACTGGTGATCCAGGAACTGTAACATCAGTGTAGACAGAAGCAACAAATATTATATGTTGGACTCTGTAGAACAGTTCCCTGGTTTGTAGAATCACCTGGAAAGCTTTGGAAACAAGTAAGTGTCCTGAGCTCCATCCCCAAGCCGATTAAATCAACATCATCAAGTGTAGCCAGGCTTGAGAACCACAGATGTAGACCAGTTTAAAAAAGCACTCAGGTTGTTTTCAGCTTGAGGTTATTATGGACAGTGCTGTTACGAATATCCATGTGTAAGTCGGCACGGATGGTGGTAAAGGGGTTGACAAAATGTTCTATAACCCTACCATGGGATACTCTTCAACAATAAAAAGAAACTACTGACACACATGACATCATGAACGAACCTCAAATACATTATGTAAAGTGAAAAAGAAAAGAAAAGCAAGAAAAACAGAGAGACCACCTAATTGCATGATTGTAGGGATATGAAATGTCTGGGAAAGGTAGAAACAGAAAGATTAGTGGTTGCCTGGAGCTGGAGGTGGGCATAGTGATTAACTCAAAATGAGAATGAGGGATCTTATGGGGTGTGTGTGTGTGTGTGTGTGTGTGGAAATGTTCTAGGCCGGATGTGGTGGCTCACGCCTGTACTTCCAGCACTCTGGGAGGCTGAGGCAGGTGGATAACCTGAAGTCAGGGTTCAAAACCAGCCTGACCAACATGGTGAAACCCCTCTACTAAAAATACAAAAATTAGCCAGGCATGGTGGCAGGTGCCTGTAATCCCAGCTATTTGGGAAGCTGAGGCAGCAGAGTCACTTAAACCCAGGAGGCCAAGATTGCAATGAGCCATGATTGTGCCACAGCCTGGGCGATAAGAGAGAAACTCCATCTCAAAAAAAAAAAAAAAAAGAGAGAGAGAGAGAAAATGTTCTAAAACTGATTTATGACGGTGGTTGCATCATTTGGTAATGTTACCAAAAATTATGGAAGCATCCAATTGAAATGAGCGTTTTTTCATAATATGTAAAATAGAACTTAATAAATTTGTTCATAAAAGCAATAAAGTAGGAAGAAACAATAGTGGTCACCGAAAGTTTCAAAGCCATTGCCTTTCTTGTTTGAGTGTGGAAGTTCTACAATAACCCTACAATGACCCTCCCACCCCTCTGCCACAGGTAGACTGCATAAAACCTCAGTTCTTTCTCCTATTTAAAAACTTTTTGTTTTTTAATAGAGATAAGGTCCCGCTGTGTTACCTAGGCTGGTCTTGGACTCCTGGACTCAAGCCATCCTCCCACCTCAGTCTCAGAAAATGCTGATATTACAAGCGTGAGCCACTGCACTCAGCCTAGAATGTCAGTTCTTTTGAGTAAAATTGATGAAGAGACCTAAGAAACGGTTATCAGAGTTTGGGCCAATCTTGTAGGTGAAGGACTAAAAAGATTACTTGGAAAAATAAAATAAATATCACCACATTTATACACTAAATTTACAGAACAGCTGATACCAGTCATGTGAGGATTGAGTGAAATTTATGCATACTGGTAGACTGCCTCGGCAGTTGGAAGATGTACAACAGTTATTAATCCCCTTTCCTCTGCCTCGGGAAAAACCTGTTATCTTTCTCTCTTCTTTATGATCTACCACGTCCCATTGTTTACCCTCAGAACTGTACATAAATTGAATGGAATTTTTTTATTCTCTGCAACCTTTAGACTTTACTGATTGACTCACTGATATTTTTTCTCTCTCGCTGTTTTTATTTGTGATGTTAAACTCTCAGAACAACTGGGGTTATTGCTTTCTCTCTCATTTCCTGAACTTGCAAAGCCATGGAATTGGAGCAGTGGCAGTGATGTGCCCAAGCCTCCAGTTGATTCATCAGAATTGGTACGTTTTACCCCATTCCACTGGTGTCACCTGACATCAGCTGTGAACCTCCACATGGGACAGAGTTTACTGAAGTTATTATTAATATTAAGGACGCAGTTTTCGACTGTGCATTCCCCTCATGCCAATGTAGAAAAAGAGATTCTACCCTCCTGGTAAGACATCTCAATGATATATCTTAATAGAGACATTTCAAAATCTCAGATCTGTGACTGTGGACAAGTTGCTTAACCCCTGATATGGTTTGGCTGTGTTCCCACCCAAATCTCATTTTGAATTTTCACATGTTGTGGGAGAGACCTGGTGGGAGGTAATGGAATCATGGGGGCAGGTCTTTCCTGTGCTGTTCTCCTGATAGTGAGTAAGTCTCATGGGATCTGATGGTTTTAGAAGAGGGAATATTCCAGCACAAACTCTCTCTGCCTGCTGCCATCCATGTAAGATGTCACTTGCTCCTCCTTGCCTTCCATCATGATTGTGAGGCCTCCCCAGTCACATGGAACTGTAAGTCCATTCAACCTCTCTTTCTTTTGTAAATTGCCAGTACTGAGTATGTCTTTATCAGCAGCATGAGAACAGACTAATACAACTCCCTAGAATCACTCTTTGTCTGTTAAATGGGAATGCCTATTGCACAGGAAAATTATGAAAATTCAACAACAGTATTTTTTACAAAGAGGCCACAGGAGCAGACAAGGGTAGGGGTTCAGTGAATGTTCATTTTCTCTCCCAAACCCCAGAAACTTAAGAATCTCTAAGATTTTCATGAATTATCAAAGTCCATGGTTTCCCATGTGTCTGGAATTGGAAGGCACTTTCCAATAGGACAGTCTCCCAGGGCCATCAGAGAGTCAGTAGGAACTGAAAATACCACTGTTGAAAGAGAATCTGGGCTCTTCCAAAGTAGTTATTTCTAGAAATGAATCATTCACTGTGTGACCTTGAAAAAAAGTCACTTAACCTCTTCAGTTTTCTCACTTAGTCAAAAGTAAGATATTTGTCTAGACAAGTATCCATAACACATGCTGTTGGCTTGCTTACCTCTTACTTGAAGGCTTATAAGATCAAAGCATAAAAATATGTGTTTCTGCTCATCATTTATTGCACCGCTCCAGATAAAAGGGGAAGATGGATAGGCCATCATCTTGAGTTGTCTTTATTCATCAATGTTTTTAATTTGGTGTCCTGGCTCTCAGTCTCCTTCCATGAATCCTTTTTGATGCTCTGGGTAAATTTCCAGTTGCTACACACAAGATTGTTTTGCTTTAGCGTCAGCTTTTATGGTGTGATTCCTTATATATATATACTTAGGAAATGCACTTTATATTGCTAATACAACTCTTGAAAAAAAATTTTTTTCTTTCCATTGCTAATCAGTTGAAAAGCCTTGAAGAGGTTACCCACTCCTATAGTTTCAGATGCAAAGGCTTGTAAATGGTTTAATTTTAAGTTTTAATTAATTATTCCAGCCTCTAGCAGCTGTGCAGTGAAGTGGTTGTTAATTCCCCGTGGTAGAGATAATGTGAGCAGACAGAAGGGATCCAAATTACTCCTGGCTGACCCTGAAAGAAGGAGGGAGGAGAAAGCTCCTGATTATGTCAAGTGGCCCAAATTCCATGACGTGCCAACTCTGGGTGGAATCAGAGTGCTCGAAAAAGTCATTCATGTTGCCTCAAAGCTGGAAAAGTCACTTAGCAATGATAGCCATCCTTTGGAGGAAATCCAGTGAAATCAAACATGTTTTGGGGAGGACTCACTAATTCCCTATAGCAGAAAGACCTCAGCCAGTGCTGAGAATTCAATCAATTGTCCTTTTGTTGAGCAAGATTCATTGGAAGTGTGGCTCAGAGCGCTAATCATTGGGTCCACTGTGAGTTGGGGCCATGGTCGATTCAGTAGATCTGTCACTCACTATCAAGTCTAAATTCGTCACTGATGACAAGGCATGCGGTCAAACATCCTTCTAGTCAGAAGACATCTGAGTGCAACTCTACCCTCTACTAGCTACATGAGATTGGGTAATAAAGAAAAATAATCCCCACCTCATAGGGCTACACTGAGGATCAAGTGTGGTAACTGTGATGAGTTAGGTGTTCACTCTATGTTGTTTCTGTTATATAATGAGGTTATTTATAGTAATATTGGGTGTTTTTCTTTTTAGATCTTTTCTATACATATTTTAATGTAATTGAGATTGCACTGCATAGACAATTTTGCCTGGATATAGGAATAAAAGTTCAACACCATATTCTATTAGAACTTCAGACTTTGCTTTGTTGTTTCAGCAATTAAGTCTAAGGTCGATAGAGTTCTGATTTACTTCCACGGAAACATTTTTCTCCTTTCTTATCAATATTTTACAATTTTCTTTATTTTTGTGACTATAATATATTGTCATATATGAGTTTGACTTAGTAATATTTTTAAGAATATCTGCATGTATGTTCATGAGTACATTTGATGTGTAATTTTGATTTCAGAATGTCTTTGTCTAGTTAAAGTAGTGGCATTATCCTGGCCTCATAAAACTTGGGAGGTATATCCCTCTTTATTTTCTGAAAGAGCTCACCGTTAGTATGATTTCTTATATGAGTGTCTTATAGAAATCACCAATAAAATCACCTTGGCTTTTCATCTTGTTTGTGAAAAAATTTTTAATAGAAAATTTAATTTCTTTACTAATATATCTTTATTATCCTTTTAATGTCTCTAGAATCTGTGAAAATAACCTCTCTTTCCTTTCTGATTCTGTTAATTTGTATTCTCCCTCTTTTTTCTTGATTAGTTCTAACTAGGTCTTCATCAATTCTGTTGAAATTTTTATTTTTTTAAATTAATTAATTAATTTTTTTCCATAATTTATTGGGGCACAGGTGGTATTTGGTTACATGAGTGAGTTGTTTAGTGGTGATTTGTGAGATTTTGGTGCACCCATCACCCAAGCAGTATACACTGGACCATATTTGTAGTCTTTTAGCCCTTGCCCCTCCACCTCTTCCCCCTAAGTCCCGAAGTCCATTGTATCATCCTTATGTCTTTGCGTCCTTATAGCTTAACTCCCACATATCACTGAGAATATATGATGTTTGGTTTTCCATTCCTGTTACTTCACTTAGTATAATAGTCTCTAATGTCACCCAGGTCACTGCAAATGCTGTTCATTCCTTCTTATTGCTGCATAGTATTCCAGCATATATATATACCACAGTTTCATTATCCACTTGTTGATTGATGGGTATTCGGGCTAGTTCCACGATTTTGCTATTGTGAATTGTGCCACTATAAACATGCATGTGCAAGTATCTTTTTCGAATAACGACTTCTTTTCCTCTTTTCCTTCTATTCCTTTCGAATAATGACTTCTTTTCCCAGTAGTGGGATTGCTGGATCAAATGGCAGTTCTACTTTCAGTTCTTTAAGAAATCTCCACATTGTTTTCCGTACTGCCTGTACTAGTTTACATTCCCACCAGCAATGTAGTAGTGTTCACCACATCCACACCAACATCTACTGTTTGTTTGTTTTTTTAATTTTTTAATGATGGCCATTCTTGCAGGAGTAAGGTGGTATTGCATTGTGGTTTTGATGTGCATTTCCCTGGTCACTAGTGATTTTGAACATTTTTTCATATATTTGTTGGCCATTTGTATATCTTCTTTTGAGAACTGTCTATTCATATCCTTAGCCCACTTTTTGATGGGATCGTTTGATTTCATCTTACTGAGTTAATTGTAGATACTGGATATTAGTCTTTGTCAGATGCATAGATAGTGAAGATTTTCTCACACTCTGTGGGTTGTCTGTTTACTCTACTGACTGTTTCTTTTGCCATGCAAAAGCTCTTTATTTTAATTAGGTCCCAGCTATTTATCTTTGTTTTTATTACATTTGCTTTTGGGTTCTTGGTCATAAAATCCTTGCCTAAGCCAATGTCTAGAAGGGTTTTTCCAATGTTATCTTCTAGAATTTTTATAGTTTCAGGTATTAGGTTTAAGTCCTTAATCCATCTTGAGTTGATTTTTGTATAAGATGAGAGATGAGGATACAGTTTTATTCTCCTACATGTGGCTAGCCAATTATCCCAGCACCATTTGTTGAAAAGCGTGTCCTTTCCCCACTTTATGATTCTATTTGCTTTGTTGAAGAGCAGTTGGCTGTAAGTATTTGGGTTTATTTCTAGGTTCTCTATTCTGTTCCACTGGTCTATGTGCCTATTTCTATACCAGTACCGTGCTGTTTCTATACCAGTACCATACAAAGAAACAGGAAAATAAAAATCAAGAAAAATAAAGTCAGTAATATAAACCAATCCTGAGCTGATCCAAGCATGAGGCTAAGCAGACAAAGATTTTCAAACAGTGATGATAAATATTTACAAATGATGTTAAAAAGACTTAAAGGAAAATGTAATCTTAATGAGTGGATAGACAGGTGACTGTGGCCTTATGGTATAGTTTGAAATCAGGTAGTGCGATGCCTCCAAATTTGTTCTTTTTGCTTAGTCTTGCTTTGGCTATGCAGGCTCTTTTTTGCTTCTATATGAATTTGCAATTGTTTTTTCTAGTTTTGTAAAGAATGATGGTGGTATTTTGATGAGGATTGTGTTGAATTTGTAGGTTGCATTTGGCGGTATGGTCATTTTCAAGATACCGATTCTACCCATTCATGAGCATGGGATGTATTTCCCTTTGTTTGTGTCATCTATGATTTCTTTCAGCAGTGTTTTGTAGTTTTCCTTGTAGAGGTTTTTCAACTCTTTGGTTAGGTATATTCCTAAGGTATATTCCTTTTAATGGAATTACTGAATTGATTGTATTTAAGTCAACTATTTTTCTGTTTGTTTTCCATTGTCAGTTTTTGTTCACATTCCTCTTTTTTTTTTTCTTTTCTTTCCTTTCTTTCTTGGGGTTATTTAAATGTCTTTTAGAAATTTATTATATTTTCTCTTAATTTTTTAATCATACTTTTTCTAAGATTTTCAGTGATTGTTCTAGGTCTATCAATATATCTTCTTTATAAACCAATTAGAGTTTGTATGGAATCATATTGTACTTTTTTATATTTCACACCAATTAATGTACAATTTTTGCTTTCTTTTTCCATTTTTTCCCTTCATACCTGGGTCACCTCCCACCTTGTTAGTTTCCGCTTTATCCTTTATGTTTTACACTTCATAAACGTGATAACCTTCCAACAGTGTAATTTCATTACCCAGCACCCTTATGACATTTTATATACTTGTTTTATAATTTTACATCTATGTTTGTTTTAAACTTCATTTTACAATGTTATTATTTTTATTCAGTCAATGTTAAGAAATGTTAACTTAAATTTTCTCATAATTTAAGAAAATTATGAGAAAAAACTATATTTTATATTAAATTACTTATTTGCCATTTACAGTGCTCATCATTCTTTTGAGTGCATTCGAATTTCTGTCTGATATTATTTCTCTTTGGCTTGAAGAATATCCTTCTACATTTCTTTAATGCACGCATGCTGGTAATGTATTCTTCGAGGTAAGATTTATCTAAAAAATGCCTATGTTTCACCTTTAGTTTTGAAGGCTATTTTTGCTGTATATAGATTTTTAGATTGCCAACTTTTATTTTTTCCTTCAGCATATTCAAGATTTTTTTGTTATTGTTTCTGGCCTCCATTGTTTCTGACAAAAAGTCAGTAATATTTTTTACACTTGTTCTCTTGAATTTTATGTGTTTTTATTTTTCTACTTTAAACATTTTTTATCTTTTGTTTTCTACAGTTTAACTATATAGTTCCTCAGTGTGGTTATATTTATATTTACCGAGTTTCTTGAACTATAACTCACTGTTATACCTTTATCACATTTTTGTGAAACGTTTAGCTATTACTTCTTAAAAATACATATATTTTCTGCTTCAGTATTACTCTTTTCTGTTTTGGAGACTTCAACTACATGTATGTCGGATCATTTGATATTGTCCCACAGGATCCTAGGACTCTGTTGAATTTTTTTTAGCTTTTTTCATTTTGTTCTTTAGGTTGCATAACTTTTGATTATATGTCTTTAAAGTCACTGAATTTTCCCTTTGCTCATCCAGTGAGTTTCTAAATTTCATATACTGGACTTTTCATTACTATACTTCTAAGTTCTAGCCTTTTCATTTGATTTTTTCTTGTAGTTTCTATTTAACTGCTGAGATTTCCTGTCTATCCACTCATTAAGATTACATTTTCCTTTAAGTCTTTTTAATATCATTTGTAAATATTTATCATCACTGTTTGAAAATCTTTGTCTGCTTAGCCTCATGCTTGGATCAGCTCAGGATTGGTTTATATTACTGACTTTATTTTTCTTGATTTTTATTTTCCTGTTTCTTTGTATGGCTAGTGGGTTTTAATTGAATACTGGACATGGTGAATAATATAAAGACTTTGAATTCTAGTTTTCTGAAAAGTGTTAATTCTTGTCCTAGAAGGCAGTTCAACTACTTGTTGATCACCGTGAACTTTGTGCAACTCTGGTTTTACATTTTGCTTGTTTAAATTTTATTTAAAATGTATTTATCAAATTTTTCTAACTCAGCTGACTTCCACTTCCTAACTCTGTCTCCCCCGCAGATCTTATTTGGGTTTTCTTTTAGGCTTCGTTAGGGTAGGCCAAAGGTGGGTCTTACTCTAGTGTATTAATCTGTTCTCATGCTGCTAATAAAGACATACCCAAGACTGCATAATTCTAAAGGAAAGAGGTTTAATTGACTCACTGTTCCAAATGGCTGGGGAGGCCTCACAATCGTGGTAGAAGGCAAGAAGAAGCAAGTCACATCCTACATGGTGGCAGGGAAGAGAGACTGAGAGCCAAGCAAAAAGGGTTTCTCCTTATAAAACCATCGGATCTCGTGAGACTTATTCACTACCACAAGAATAGTATGGGGGAACCACCCCCATGATTCAGTTATCTCCCACCAGATCCCTCCCACAACACGTGGGAATTATGGGAGCTGCAATTTAAGATGAGATTTGGGTGGGGACACAGCCAAACCATCCATATCATCTAGGATGTGTCTTTATCCTTTTTTTTTTTTTTTTTTGAGACAGAGTCTTACTCTGTCACCCAGACTGGAGTGCAGTGGTGCGATCTCAGCTCACTGCAAGTTCTGCCTCCTGGATTCACGCCATTCTCCTGCCTCAGCCTCCTGAGTAGCTGGGACTACAGGTGCCCACTACCACGCCCAAGCTAATTTTTTTTGTATTTTTTGTAGAGACGGGGTTTCACTGTGTTAGCCAGGATGGTCTCGATCTCCTCACCTCGTGATCTGCCCACCTAGGCCTCCCAAATTGCTGGGATTTCAGGCAGGAGCCACTGCGCCTAGCCGGATGTGTCTTTATTCTAAAATGAAGATATTCTTGTGCCTTTGCTGGGTTTCAGGTATATTAATGATGTGTTAACAAGATCTCTCCATTCTAGGACCAGAGCTCCAACCTCTCCTGGCACTCTCTTTCCTCTAGCACTCTTGACCTCTAGTGTCTAAGTTCCATTTTCAACCCATAACATCTGTTGTCTTCTAAACCTTGGGACATCTGACTGAGAATAGACAAGCTAGCCTTCAGCCATACACTTACAAATGACTCCTTGCATGGACTTTTAGGGCAACCTCTCTGCACATCTTCCATCCTTTTGATGTCTTCATTAAACATTACTCATGAATTCATTTATTAAACAGATTGCAAGCTGCTTCATTTCATATATCTCAAACTCTGCTCTCTGCCTTGTCAACTTGGCAGATCTGCTGTGCTCTGTTGAGACTCCTGTTCTGCGCATCACACTGGAGAAATTTTCCCCAAGTACAGAGCTATATCATCACAGGACTTACCTAGGTGTTTCCCTTCTTTCATGAATCACAATCTCATGCTGCCTGTTTTCCACTGTCTGAACAACCTGTTGGCTTTGCTGGATATTTTGTCTACTTTTAGAGTTACTCACAGTGGGAAGACTAGTCCAGTACCAGTTACCCTTCCATGGACAAAAGCAGAAGCATTAACATTTTCTTTTAGTATCTTGAATTCAGATAATATCTTTAGAATGTATTTAGATATGATGCTTGTATTCCTTATCATTGCATTTAAAATAGTGCCTGACACACAGGAGATCAAGAGCAATGTGTTGAATAAATGCGATTTACCTGCTGATTACCTGGTCAGGTCTTTCTTTAGCTCAGAAAAAATTCTCTATTATACATTTGATTATTTATTTATTTATTTATTTATTTACCGTAAGACAGAGTCTTGCTCTGTCACCCAGGCTGGAATGCAGCGGTTCAATCTCAGCTCACTGCAGCCTCCACTTTCCGGGTTCAAGCTATTCTTGTGCCTCAGCCTCCCAAGTAGCTGCAATTACAGGTACGTGCCACCACGCTGGGCGTATTTTTTGTAGAGGCGAGGTTTCACCATGTTGCCCACGCTGGACTTGAACTCATGGCTCAAGTGATCCACCTGCCTTGGCCTCCCAAAGTGCTGGGATTATAGGTGTGACGTGCCCAGCCTCTTTTATTCTCTTTGGAACATTTACCATACAGATGTTGGATCTTCTAGATAGATCTGTTACCTATCTTAACTTTCCCCTCGCCCCATGTTTGATCTTTTTTTTCACCAGTTATGAGAGAATTCTTCAGCTCGGTATCCCAGGCTGGTTTTCATAGCCCACTTTTTGTTTGTTTGTTTTTTTGTTTTGTTTTGTTTTTTTTTTTGCGTTCCACCTGTCTATTAAATTTTAGCTTCTGATTTGGCAATCACGGCTTTAAAATTTCGTGTTTGAGAGTTTGAGAGTTCAGGTGGTTTCATTTCCTTAACAGCCTGCTCTTTCTTATTGATGCGATGGCTCAGTAAGTTCCTCTGTTTATTGTATTAACTGTTTCCTTACACATGATTTGTTTATTGTACTTTGAAATTTTTTTCATACAGTTAGATTCATTCAAATGTATTTATTGGTTGCTATTCATAATAATTGATAACATTTAAATTGAATGATGTTGGCAGCTGGGGAGTAATTCTTCTGCCCAAGGCACATTTCATATTCTCTTGGCAATGAATGCAGATTTAGATTATAAATGCCTTAATTCAGTTTTTTTGTTTGTTTGTTTGTTTTGGTTTGGTTTTTTCTTTTTTTAATAAAAGGAGCGAGGTGAGGCTGAATGAGATTTTCTTCAGGTGGAAGATTTTCCATTTTGAATGTGATCTCCTTGTCTTGCCTGGAAGCTGTAAGCTATCCAAGGTATACCCCCACTTCTCTAACCATAGATCTCACTTTGGGGACCTTTTTTGTTAGAGTTTCTGGGTTGGAAATCTGTATATAAGACATTATCCTAAGTGCAAATGTCAGATAAAGCCAAGACCTGGCTTGACTGCTTTATCTTTTAATTATTCATCCTGCTGACAACCCACAAGTTGCTTGCTCTTTAACCCGTCTGTTTTCATTGCCAAACTCTTCAGGCTGCTTTTCTCTTCCATCAGAGGGTACTGGTGGTTCTTGTCCTATCTTTCCAACTCTGCCAGGGGTTGTTTTTAAGTATGTATATTTATCTTCTACCATTTGAGTCATGTGCTTTGTGAAAGGAAAATAAATTTTGGGACCCCCAAATCACTAAACTAAAGGGAAAAGTCAAGCGAGGAACTGCTTAGGGTATTCTATTCAAAGCTCACTGGGACAAATGCATATCTGATTGCCTCCTTTGAAAAGGCTAATCAGAAACTCAAAACAATGCAACCATTTGTCTCTAATCTACCTATGAGCTGGAAACACCCTCCCCTCTTGAGTTGTCTTGCCTTTTTTGCAATATTCATCTTATGTATATTGATTGATGTGGCCTGTCTCCCTAAAATATTTAAAACCAAGCTAACCAAGCCATGCCCCGACCATGTTGAGCACATATAGGCAGAACCTCCTGAGGCTGTCACAGGCACGCATCCTTAACTTTCTCAAAATAAATGTTCTAAATTGACTGAGATCTGTCTCAGATATTTGGGGTTCACAGCTTCAAACTGGAAGTCTCCACTTACAATTTTATATCCTATTTTTCAATAACCATTGCAGCCAGATATTTTCTTTGTCATTAAATTTATTTGTACCAGTATAAAATCACAGTCAAGAGCCCCAATGAAACAGGCATACAGCTCTGAGTGAACCACTTCTCTGGGCAAAATATAACAGCCAGTTTGTTTATTCCACAGTCATTAGAAAAGAAACCTATATTAAGGAAAAAAGTAACAAGAAGAAAGACGTCATCTGCAAAATTCATCTGAGAGCTTTGATGTGTGTGTGTTTATCACTAGAGGATAATCACTGACAAAAGAAGTCTTCATTTGCAGATCAAAAGTATCCTAGGACAGCAGACATTGATAGATAGAACAGATTTTCAAGAAAAGGAAATGAAGTTAGCATAAGCCCAAATAAATGTCTTGACCTGATACGTAAAGCCATAAAAATGATACTTCTTAGTGCCTTACACACAGACTCCCAGTAAATATGGTCAAGCTACGGGGAGTTTTTTTGTTTTTGTCTTTGTTTTTCATTCTTTTTTTTTTATTAAGAACTAAGCTGGATGAATTATGGCCACCATGCAAATGGAGTGTTGGTATATGATTGTGTATTTTTGGTTTTTTTTTTTTTTTTTTTTTTTTTTACTCATTACCTCTTTGATTCACTCATTAAACAAATATTGATTAAGTATTCACAACAGACACCAAACACTACTGCTACCATTAAGGAAGTCCCAATAGAAGAAGGAAAATGTAAGCACATTATTTATAACACTGTAACATGGCCCTATAATAAGATTAATAACATGATCTACACTATCACATAAGAACCCAATTAAATTTGGAAGGAAGGGAAGGCATACAGGTTCATTGATGGAGAAGAGTGTGGATGGAAGAGGCATTTTGGGAGATGATAATGAGTTCAATTTTGGACTTCTGACTTTGAGGCACCCGGGCAACTATTCTGTGACAACAAGATATGCTCACATGTAGCTTATGTGCGAATCTGAGCTGAAGTTTATATCTGAGTGGCCAACATGATAATGATAATATTTTCCCAGATGGAGAACAACTAAGTTGAAAAACCAGAAGGACTAGAAAGAGTTAATCAGGTAAAGATCACTGACGATGAATTTTTAGTTAGAGAGAATAGATGTTGAACCATTCAGATGCATTTGTGAGCATAATATGATTCAAAAGAATTGTAAGTCGATCCACATGGCCAAAATTAAGAGTGTGAGGGGGAGAGAACAAGAAATATCGCTGGAAGGGATAGTGGGAGTCAGATCCTGCAGGGTCTTTTATTTGTGCTGAGTTTTGTGCAGAAGAATAGGATCAACAGGTTTTGGATGAAGAGTGTAGGCTGGATTACAAGAAGCAGAACTGGAATTGCAAGGACCATCTAAGTGAGTGTTGTAGAAATTCTGCCGAGCAATGATAGTCACTTTTGCTAAGATGTTCTCGGGAAAAATGAAGATAAATGGAGGCCTCCTAGAACTACTTGGTGGGTATAATAAATAGAATCTGGCGAGTGTTTTCACCCAAGAGTAAGGGAGAAGGATGCATTCTGTTGGAGCCCCTTCGCTAATGGGTGAATACAGGTCCATTCACAGAGAAGAGTGTGGATGGAAGAGGAGCTTTGGGAGGTGATAATGAGTTCAGTTTTGGACTTCTGAGGGAACTATTCCATAGCAGCAGGTTATGTTCTTATGTAGCTCATGCAGGAATCTGAGCTGAAGATTATATCTGGGTGGCCGAGGTGATAATGACAATTGAAAATATGGATCTCGGTTAAAAAAAAAAAAACAAAAAAAAAACCTATAAAAGAGCATACAGGGATAAATATCAGAGAGATAAGAGAAGAATGGGACCAGGTTGGCTATTGGTCAGCATAGGCTGCCATAACAAAATATCATAGCTGGGTGGCTTAAACAATAGGAATTAATTTTCTCACAATGCTGGGAAGAGGCAGTTCAAGATCAGAGTGCCGGCATGGTCAGGTTCTGGTGAAGGCCTTCTTCCCAGCTCACAGAGGACAGCCTTCACACTGTGTTTTCACATGGGAGACACAAGAAGAAGATAGGGATCGGGAGAGAGAGAGAAAAAGGGAGAGAGGGAGGGAGGGAGAGACGGAGAGAGAGAGAGAGAGAGAGAGAGAGAGAGAGACAGAGAGAGAGAGAGAGACAGAGCGAGATATCAAGATCTGTTATCGGCCGGCACGATGGCTCACACTGGTAATTCCAGCTTTTTGGGAGGCTGAGGTGGGTGGATCATGAGGTCAGGAGATCTAGACCATCCTGGCCAACATGACTTAACCCTGTCTCTACTAAAAATACAAAAATTAGCTGTGTATGGTGAAGTAATCCCAGCTACTTGGGAGGGTGAGGCAGAATAACTTGAACCCGGGAGGCGGAGATTGCAGTGAACCGAGATCACACCACTGCACTCCAGCCTGGTGACAGAGCGAGACTCTGTCTTAACAAAAAAAAAAAAAAAAAAAAAAATCAGTTATCTCTTTCTCTTCTTTTAAGTCCACAATCCTGTTGGACTAGGGAATTCATTTAATCTTTAATCTTAATTACTTCCTTAAAGACCCCATCTCCAATATAGTTACGTGAAAGTGTGGGCGTGAAGGCTTCAATATATGATGGGGGTGGGGGTGGGTGCACAATTCTGTCCGCAGTAGTTGGTATCACCTAAGCCAATGAAAACCTGTCTTCAGGAGAGAGTGAGTGGTAAATAGGGTTAGAGGCTGTGGATGAGTAAAGGAAGAGGAAAACTGAAATGTGTGCATTGGCGTTGGAATGTCCACAAAGGAATTAGAGTAGAGCACTTTCTCTTTCCTAGCCCACCCTCCTCTCCTCTTTCTTCTGGTGGTGTGTTGTCCTGTCTCTTGTCTGTCACATTCCCATGTTTTCCCTCTGACTACAAAGGTGGGCAGATGACATTGCCCTGCCATTGAAAGTTTCTTAGGGGTGACCAAGTAACCTAAACTGAGTCGATCTGAGTCTGTCTGGCATTCAGTTTTGGTGGGGGGTTGGGAGTGGCAGGGAGGGGCTGATAGGAAAGTTGATCCCTTGTTCTTTGGATCAGAGTTCTAGAAAGAAGTAACCAGGGAATTGCTTTCAGTCGTGGGACAAAAGTCCTTGTGCAGAAAGAAAAGATAAATAAACAAACAAAAGAAAACCAAGAGGAGCAGACAATATACTAGCAGTGAAAGTGATGAGGGAGGGTAAGAAGGAAGGAAGGAAGGAGAAAAAGGGTAGGGAGAGAGAGAGTGAGAGTGAGAACAAGAGCTAGGGGTAGAGAGAGAGAGAGAGAGAGAGAAATTGGAGAGTTGGTTTGTCGGCTGATTGATTTCTGGGAGCATTGAGTTTCAGAATGAATCTGCAAGCCCCAAACTCTCATGTCTTTTTCTTTGATCACTGTAAGCAACTCTAACTTTCTTTTCAGACACATGATCCCCAAATTCTCTTTTGCCTAAGCTAATTTGAAATGTGTTTATACTTTCTAATAATATGGAATAATCCTGACTAATACTGACATCACTAGGTGTGGAGATGAAAGAAAGAATGCTGTAATTTGAGAAATTACTATAGGGTTAAAAATAGATAAACTAAGTGTAGTTGTTTTATAAGAGAGATTCATTTATTCAACAAACATCTACTGTTCTATGCCCTGGAGATTCAGCATTGAACATAGGTGGTATGCTATGTGCATAGTTGAGTGTGAGTAAATCTCTTGGATAATAAATTCCATGGAATATAAAAATTTAGAGCCCATTTGTAGTATGACCCAATCTTTATTTCTATGGTATTGTACGTGTAGCAATAATATTGAAGTTTTGTGTAACACTATGAAAGGGCAAACATTTTCATTTACGGAAGATAGCCAAAATAGAACTTTTCCTTTAAGTACTATGTTGGTTTTGGGAATAAAGACACAAACAGAGTCACACTTTCCTGAATTGGATCTTCTTGTTATTTTTCCCCATGGTGGGCATTCACCCATGCTTTTAGCCAAGATGAGCACACCGAGAATGAGAGGGTACACCATCGTTAAGACCTAGGAGGTTGGAAGCTGATTTCAAAACAGACCTTCTGTACTAGGGAGCGTATCTTGTTTTGCTGCCAATTAATTAGTGATGAGTTTGTCATGTTGCCTGTTATCCAGGATGATTAATCTGACCCCTGAATCCAACTAAACCATTAAGGAAAGTTCACAGCAAGATAAGCTGTGAGTGACAATGTTACCCTTTACAAGAAGGGGAGATGACAGAATGAAACACAACCCCCTGCTTCCCCCTCGCTGGTTTTCAGGCTGTGGTGGTAAAATCCTTGGGCTCCTACTGTGATAAAGAGCTTGGGAAGGCATGAGTTAGAGTCACACAATCAGAGACTCTTAGAACTTAAAGGGGCCTTGGGGCTTTGCTTTTCCAACCTGCTCATCACACAGATGAAGGAATGGAGGATCAGAGAGTTCATTTTACTCACTTTTAAACACACAGCAAGTTGTTGACTGGGCCGGGACTAGAGCCCCATCATTTAGCACTTCTTGGGGTCTCTTTCCTACTGTATCACAGAGTTCTAAGCTCATAGCAGCTGTCCTGTTCTGCAGAAGAGAGTTGCAGTGTGCGGAACACACTATTTAAGGACCTGAGATCCAAGTTCCAGACTAGCCTCTGGCACCAAGTTGCTATATGAACTGTAGCTGACTGGCTGCTGTATGGGGTACTTTGCTTATTTCTATGTGACTTTTCATTCTTCATTGGGCTGGATCTGTTTCCTTATGTGGTGGTCTCAGAGGAGCATTTCAAGAGAGTGAAGGCAGACATCACAAGACCCTTTGAAATTTAGACTCCAAAACTTGCACAATATCACTTCCACCCTTTTTTATTGATCAAAGCAAGTTACTGAGACAACTCAAACCCCAGGTGAAGGGAAACAAACCTAAGCTCTTAGTAGGACAAGTGACAAAGTTACATTGCTATGGGTCTTATGAGATATAACTAATTTTTGCAGTAATCTTTGCAAACCACATCTTCCATATTTGGCAGTCTTGAAATGTACAGTCCCTACAGAAACAGCAAAATAACCCACTAACTTCATTACCCACACACTTTATATATTGCCTCTTTTTCATGTTTCCCATGAAGTGCTCCCAATTTTGTTTTTGTTTTTGTGTAAGGGAGGAATCTTATGAGAGAAATGAGCATGTGTATGTAAAGCATGTGATCATATATATGCATGCATGTATGTTCTAGTTCATATTTTAATTTGATATTTGAATTACTTACTTCCCAGAAAAGATGTCTTATGACACCAGAGAATATGTAACATCAAAAGAAAAAGCCCAAATTCAAAATAGATGCAAAGCTAATTTAAAAATAGAAGAGTAGAGCAATAAGATGGAGTCAGAAATAAGGCTTAAAAATGCGTACTCTTATATCATTAACACTTGTGATAGACAAACTGCAACCTTGACTCTGAATTGTGTAGGAGCCTTTATGAAGATCACAACACACGACTACTGCTAAGAGATAGGGAGAAAGTAGTGGCTTTTTATCTCTTGGTCGCAGAGCCTCCTGTCAAGATTGCATTCCCTTTCTTTGGATTTCTTAACCTACTTATATCTGAGTCTATATATTTTTCCTCTTTTTTTGTAGCTTGAGTAGGATTCCTCATGATCAATGTCTTTTGCTTTAAAATGTAATCTTAAGGAAAAGCAGAGACCAAATGTGGAGACATCATGGCCCCCTTGGGTCTGTCCATGGTGCTGAACTAGGAAAAGACAAAGATGGACCAAGACCCTTGTTTCTAAGAGCGTCTTTGCTGTGACTGACAAGGGTCAATTACAATTCAAACTATGTGTGTGTTTGTCTTGACTGCTGCTTTTAAATCAGGCCACTCCTAACATAGTCTTTTTAAAATTATGCAGTTGGAATCCTGTAACGGAGGAGTTAGATATTCCTGTCCAGATTATCAAGAAAGGCTTGGGTTTCTCTCTTTGTTCCTACCTCACCTCTGTGTGCTCATTCCAAATCTAGTGGCAGATTTTCTAAGTATTTCTGTTTTTCATCCTTTTAATTATTTCTTAAATATTCAGTGTGTACTGATTCCTCTCTTCTTAGTAGCCTCCATCATGTAGTCAAGCCAAAGTCCCCAAGATCCAGTCCTCATCCAAGAGCTGGTCATCAGGTTCCTACCAAATAGAATCAGCCTCTCAGATGAGAGGAAGAAATACAAAAAATAAGTCCATCTTCAATACAAGACAAGAGCAGGGAATGGATAAAGAACTCTGAGGCTGTCTTGTATATTGTGCCCTGAGAGGTTGTCTATAATCTTTTAAAACACTTTTTGAAAAAAAATTTGTCAAGGACCAACAGTTCTAAGACATCCAGTTGAAGGAGGACACTGCTTCCCTGATACCAGAAGTCATATTTTGGAAATAAAGTAAATATATTTGCTTGGTTTAGCAGAAAAACCAGTATTGATCTCCATTATAAAGAGAAAAAGTGCCTCTCTCCATCAAATGAGGATATTTTTTCAAGAACAAGATGAAGCCAACAATACTCAGGTTTCCCCTATGCAAACTGCTGTCTCTCTTGGCTACTGTGTTTACTGGAACAATCAGAGACAAACAGATTCTAAATAGCCTTCACGTATTACCCAGGATTAAAATGAGTACCCAGCTGTGGTAGACAAATTCGGAACAAGTTATTTCAGATAAAGGTCCTGTGATTGTTTTGAAACTATGTATTTGTTTATTTGACCCACAGCACACACTCACACACACACACACACTGTCTCTCACTTTTCCCTTGAAAAAATGAGAAGACCACGTTGGTTTGTTAACTGTTTTGAACTCCATGTTCTTTACTCCCTATGGCTAATCAACCACTAAGTCATGTTTATCATACCATCTGCAAAGCTCTTAAATAATGCAGTGGCAGAATCGTGCAGTGGTTGAGAGCCCAGACTCAGAATGTAGACATCCTGGGTTTGAATCTACCACTTGCAAGCTGGGCCACCTTAGGCAAGTTGCTCAGCCTAACTTGTAAAATGAAGGAAGTAGTAGAACCTATTTCACAAGATTGTTTATTAAATATATATAATGCAGTGGTACAGTTCCTGACACAAAACAAGCACCTGGTAAGTGTTATTATTGGCAATGTTTTTGTTATTAAATCTCCTCACTTAGTTCCTTTTACAGTCCAAGTTGAAGCCAACATTATATTCCACCTGGACACCTCCAGTAGCTTCATAATGTTTTTCCATGGCTCTACCTCAATTCTCATTTGCATCCCTTCCATTCTGTCATTGCGCAGCCAGAATGAACACCTAAAGCAAAACAAAACAAAAACTCTAGTGGTTGTATGTGTGTCTAAGGATGTAGAAATGGCAAAAATTATGAGAGAATAAGCCATAGGAACTGAGAAGATTCATGAGGGGCATTGGGTTTTATCTTACTGTGTGTTGGAGTTTTGTTCTTGGTTGTACGAAGGGTTGGGAAACCCAGCTGACACTGGCTTATCCAACGCTCCAACCCTTAAATTGTTGACACCATTATATAAGTAAGCAAGCTACACAAGCAAGCCACACAATTCTTGCAGAGTTTCTGGTCATTTCTAACACAAATGGCATTGTCGCATATCCTAGAAACATTTGCAATATCCTGTTTGGTCATTGGACTATGCTAAGGGGTTTCATTGGCCAGTTTATCACCTACGGTTTGCTATGTAACAACCTACTCCAAAACTCAGTGGCTTAAGATAACATCTATTATTATATATCACATGACCATGGGTTCTCTGAGGATTGGCTGACCTAGGTTGGGTCCAGCACATCTCTGCTGGGTTTGTTAATATGTCTGCAAATCAGCTGGGACTGCATGTTGAATTTAGTTAGGCCACTGTAGCTGAAAAAGCCCTGCTTCGTGTATCATTCCTCTTCTTCCTGGACCAGCATATAGCCTGGGCTTTTCCTTCTTAATAGTGACGCAGAAAGTGCAAGACTTGTGGTAGAAACATGTGAAGCCTCTTAAGGCTTCAACTCAGAACCAACGCATCATCAATTCTGCTTCATTCCATGGCCCAAATCAAGTCACATAGCAAAATCAGGGGAAATAAATAATGTTCCACTTATTATGTGCACAGACTTCCTGGTGCCAGGAGATTTGCAGCTGTGGGATCTCCAAGGTGTTACACAAGGCACTGTTATCCTTCTGGGTTTACAAAGGGCCCACATTGGCAAATACTGTATCTTCGTTGGAGAGCAGGGGTCTCAAACTCAAATACTTACAGAGTTCAAGCAGCAAATACAATGAGTGAATTGAGTTGAGTGGGAAGCATAATTAAATGGAAATATAATTAAAAGGTTGTGTCCTATCTAGAGTGAGGGAGGATGACTATGATGAATGCAGGTCCAGTGTTAATAGCCAAGGTAGTGCAGTAACTGTTCTAATATTTACATATGGGAGGCACTGTTCTGAAACTACCACTTACATTAATTCATTCCCTTACAATATGCTTTTGGAGTAGGTGTCATTATGATTATTATCATTTTACAGATAACAAAACTGGGGAATAGAGAGGTTGGTACCTTGTCCTCAATCACAGAGGTGAGATTCTAAAACAGGGAATCTGGCTCCAGAGTTCATGCTCTTAACTGTGACACTGTATCTCCGAATATTTTTAAAATTGGAAACTCAGACTTTTGCATTGAACCATTCAAGTTTTACATTTAATAAATAAGTAAAATAGATAAAACACAAATTATTTTGCAGACAAAGGAAAATATATTTGGGCTGAATTTAACTGTGGACCTCTTATTTAGGACCAGTATCTGACCTAAAGAGTCGGTCTGTTTAGGAGGATTTTATCAGGCTGAATTCAGAGAAGCTGCTCAGTGGCTCCAGGCCTCCTACCCTTCTGGAAAAGTACTGAACACAACCAATGCTTCAAAAATCAATTCTCAAGATTTTGACAGTGTCTTCACAAAACTCTGGCCAGTTTTCCTGCCCTGGCATTGGCCCAGGGTATCAGGTAGGCACTGCCTGACATTGGCCAGTCCTTCAGAGGGCATTGGAAATCAGAACTGGGGCCTGGGAAGGAGACGGGCCTTGGTTTGCATATCAGGCTTGAAAGGCCAGCTGGGGTCTTTTCACCTCGGGGAGTTCACTTTCCCACAGAGGGCTAGGCACGTAAGAGATGTGACAGGTGCCAACCAGCTGTGATTTAATAATGTTGTGGAAAATTTGAGGGTTGGAGAAAGAAAAATCCCTAAGGAGGCAAGAGGATGTGAAAACTAGTGATAAAACATTTATCACACAATGCGTTGGTCCTTTCTAGAGGACCAATGCATGAATTGTGCCAAAGAGAAAATTTGAAAAAACGAAGGAGCATTGATTCAGAGAGGACTTCAAAAAAATATATTTCTCTTAGAGTTTTTCCTTGAATTGCCCAAAGTCACAAGGCAAGTCCTTATGGTACAAGTACACCTTTTTTGAGCCTGTATCAGACTCTGTATATGGATTTTTCCATGCCTTTCTTGCAAATCTGAAAAGTGTCTCTTAATCCCAGTTCTTCCGTTAATCTCAATTGTCACTCTCATAGCCTACTTGTTGTTGTGGTTTCAGCAGTGATAACAGATAGATCTCTTTTTTTATTGAATGCAGTATTTTCCTTCACTATCAACCCCACCTCTTCTTCTGTCAATTTGAAAGAAAAGACTTCCGCTTTTTTTTTTTTTTTCTCTCTGCAACATTCCCCACCCTCCATTTTTTGGGCAGAAACAGATGCTGGGATTTCTGAAGGTGGGAAAATAAGTGGTTACATCCTCAAGTTATATTTTTTTAGCACTTTATGTAACAAATCCTGGCAATATTTACCCATTTGTATTATCTAGAGGGTTGTTATTTGCCGTGCCTGCTGTTTTTTGAACAGCATGCAGGGGGGGGAAAAAACAGATCCCTTCCTCACTGTGTCCAAGAATACTGGGAATATGGCTGAAAACGTTCTGTGTGGAAGGGCCACGTTCTGTCTGTGGATTGACATTTGCATTGCTAGTAACAAGGTATAACATGGGGCTTGAAAAAAATAAAAAGAACCCTTCGTGTACATTACAACATTGCAATATTATTTCCTTATTATAGATACTATACTTGTTCATTGCACTTTGGGAAGCCGAGGCAAACAGATCACTTGAGATCAGGAGTTTGAGACCATCCTGGCCAACACGTAAAACCCCATCTCTACTAAAACTACAAAAATTAGCTGGGTGTGGTGGTGGGTGCCTGTATCCCAGCTACTTGGGAGGCTGAGGCAGGAGAATCACTTGAACCTGGGAAGTGGAGGTTGCAGTGAGCTGAGATCGTGACATTGCACTTCAGCCTAGATGACAAGAGGGAAACTCCGTCTCAAAAAAAAAAAAAAAAACAGAATGCTCGCTCATTGTAAAAATGTCTTAGAAAATACAGAAACAACAAAGAGAATAACCATTCATATTTCTTTCCATCATTGGTAACCTTAACTGTTTGATGAATGCTATCTCATGCACCCATTCAGAATTATACTGTAAGCAAATATCAATATCCCAATTTATGTTTTACTCTAGTGGCATCCCTATGGTATTAGAAACTTGAAATGCCTGCATAATGTCTCAGCACACTGATGTTCAATAGCATTTTAATCTATTCCCCTGTGGAATAGGCTATTTTCAACATTTTACTCCTATAAAGGCTACCTTGATGAATGATTTTGTTCATCATTCTTTTGTATTTCATATTATTACCTTAGGCTATTCCTATGGGTCATATGGTTGAACCCAAGGGAATGGATATTTTTAAGGCTGTTGATAATTTGGCCATATAATTTTTTAGGAAATTGAGACAAACTTAGATCATGGAGCCTTTGAGACCAGGTTGACATAAGCCTGTGGTTGAGGTTTCCTTTAGTCTTTGGGAAAAATATGAAACAGATGATGGGATAGAGAGTGCCTAGGGTCGAGACAGTCGCAGGTGGTGTCTCTAAAGTGGAAGATACCTGAGTGAGGTGAGAAGACAGCATGCATATATTTAGGGGAATTCCCAGCAAGAACGGAGCAGCGGATACAAAGTCCTGTAGGCAGAAAAAGATTTGACTTAGTGAAGGATAGTGAAAAGAATGGTCTGATTGTTGGCATTGAGCTTCTTGACAGTCAGAGAAAGAAGAAGTTGAACTTCAGGTGATTCCTTCTCCAGGGACATAGTTATCAGTGCTTTCTTTCTTTTTCTTTTTTTTTTTTTCTTTCTTTTTTTGAGGTGGAGTTTTGCTCTTGTTGCCCAGGCTGGAGTGCAATAGCAAAATCTCGGCTCACTGCAACCTCTGCCTCCAACGTTCAAGCAATTCTTCTGCCTCAGCCTGTCGAGTAGCTGCGATTAGAGTCATGCGCCACCATGCCAGGCTAATTTTGTATTTTTCGTAGAGACAGGGTTTCTCCATGTTGGTCAGGCTGGTCTCAAACTCCCAACCTCAGGTAATCCACCCGCCTTGGCCTCCCAAAGTACTGGGATTACAGGCTTGAGCTACTGTGCTCAGCTGCTGTAAGTGCTTTCTGAAACTCTTATCTTCCATGGACCTGCCAGGATGCAGGGAAATACATTCTGGTGACCAATTCAATCCATGGACACCTGCTGCTCTTGTTCAAATACAGAGATGCTCCCTTCATTATAGAAACTCATCAGCCTTCCTGGTCATAATTCTGATTTTCAGGTGATTCAGAAGTTCAGAGAGAATGTGGACTTTATGGAGCCTACTAAGCTGGAAGGAACTGATGATCAAACTCCTATAGGGAAAAGTCCCCTGGAAACTCTAATTTCCTACTAATAATTATTCATAATTCTACTAAATACCAATATCAATATTATTATCAATAATAAACATGATGATAACTCACATAATTAACAGATGATCACCCAGACATTGTGCTAAAAGCGTTATATGGATTATCTCATTTCAATCATCACAACAATCTTAAGAAGTAGGCAATAAATAATATTATTCTCATTGTGTAGAGGAGGAAATCAGAGCTTAGAGTGCTTAAGTACTTTCCTCAGGATCACAAAGCTGGTAAGTGCTGGAGCTGGGATTTGAACCCACTTTTGTCTGACTCTAGGGCTTGAGCTTCTTCATCACCCTGCAGTGTTGCCTCCATGATTGTCTGGGCGTTTCAGGTCAGAGTTTGCCCTGTCAAAGCCATACTTCATCTGGCGAAACGCTGAAATGCGGCCCTTTGGAAGAGTTTATTCAGTTAACTAGGCCCTGAGGAAGGAGGGCTTGAAACCTCACTCTCACACATCCTGGCCCCCATGCTGAGATCTGGCCTAATTATGGCTTTCTGAGCCACCAAGGGGCTTGGTTAGTCAGAAGGGCACGTGCAGTTTCCCTTCTGCACACCACTGGGTTCTGCTCAAGGGCAGAGTGGGAAGTTCCCTGCATGGGGTGCCTGGAAGCCTTTTCCCAGACACACTTGGTTAAATGAGCAGTCTCCTTGGCTCTCCTCAGAGCTGCAAGAAGAAGGCAAAGACTGCCTTGTAAGGGACCTACAGAAGGATGCTCCCGACAGCGGCCAGTGACCTCCGGCTCATCCAGCAAATTCCAGCTGAGATATCCCTCTCCACTTATCTTAGCCACGGTTTCCAGAGACCAAAGTCACTCCTTAATACACTGAATATTACTTTATGGCTAAGGGTGTAAAACCCCATTTGCCAAACACTCGTTAGCGTTTCCCTTGTACAGGCAGTCATTGCTCTGGATGACCTTTCAGATCATCAGGATTTAGATGCTCATTCACTCTTCATAATCCAATGAAGTAGGTACAATTTCTGTTGCCTGTACCTACAATTTCTGATGCGGAAGCACAGAGACATTATGTAATTTGCTTAAAGTCACATAGCTGGCAGGCAGCAGAAGCGTTCACAGTCAAATCCTGGTGGCTCACACCTGTAATCCCAGCACTTTAGGAGGCTGAGGCAGGCGGATCACCTGAGGTCAGGAGTTTGACACCAGCCTGGGCAACATGGTGAAACCCTGTCTCTACTGAAAATACAAAAATTAGCCGGGCGTGGTAGCATATGCCTGTAATCCCAGCTGCTGGGGAGGCTGAGGCAGGAGAATTTCTTGAACTGAGAGGCGGAGGTTGCAGTGAGCAGAGATTGCACCACTGCACTTCAGCCTGGGCGACAGAGTGAGACTCTGTCAAAACAAACAAACAAACAAAAAAACAAATAAACAAACAAAAAACGGACAACTGGCTCTAAAGTCCAAGCTCTTAACCATCCTATAGAAATGGGGATGAACAGACCTCTGCTCAAATCTTTGCCATGCCACTCCCTGCTACCTGTGCACGGGCACCTCTTTTAACTGCTCTGTGCCTCAGTTTTCTCATCTGCAAATGGCAGGTGCTGGTTGTACATACTCTATAGGGTGACTGTGAGGATTCAATGAGATAGTGCACGTGAAGTGCCAGGTAGGAGAGCGGTTGCCCAAAGGGATCTTGCCTTCCTTAGGCTTATGTTTTACTTCCACTTCCGTTCAACACCCCCTATTTCAGAGTAGCCCAGCTGTTTCCTTCCTCCAGGAAAAACAGACTAAAATTGCACCTTGATCCAAGCAAAAGAAAAGATGCGAGGTGATGGAGGCAGGAGGAGCAAAGCCTAGAAGTAGCAGGCTCTCGCTCACTTTCCCTTTCTTCTTCCCTCCCCAATACGCCTGTATTTCAAGATGTACTGACTTCCCAGACCCAATCCGCCCCCAGATTCCATTTCTGAGTGGGATACTATGATGTAACAAACTGCAAAGAGAAGCCAGCTCCCCTAGAATGAGAATCCATTTTGGGAGTTTCCCTGCAAATGTGACCCTGCTTCTCCTCCTTCCTAGCCCAAAACTAGCTCATCCAGGTGGGCCCTCCAGGAGAAAAGTCAGAGAGGTGCATATTTACCTGCATTTCCCTCGACCTCCTCTGTGATCTGGTCTGCCCCATGAGCAAAATGTGGAGTCAGATTACTCAAAGTCTCATTTATTGATTGGGAATTGGAGCCCCTTTATGACAGAACTGGGCCATTACTGAAGAACTGAGCTGCAATGAAAGAATTTAATTTCGAGAACGAGTCAATTCAATTGAATCCTGAGAATCATTCTGATGTACTCCCAGGGGATTCTGTTTGGAATCAATAAATGTGCCTGTGTCACTGACTCTTGTCTCCACTCTCTCCCCTGCTGGCCCCGAGCCAGGGAGAAACCTTCAAGGAGACCAGATTTCGTTTCAGAGAAATGTGGGTTCCGCCAAGTGCAGAAAATGGAGCACTTATTGGCTCTGTGATAAAATCTCCCCTCCCTCTCCTCCCCTCCCCTCCCCTCTTCTCTCCTCTTCTCTCCTCTCCTCTCCCCTTTCTTGGTCTCTCCTCTCTCTTCCTCTCCCAACTCCTCCTTCTTCTTTCTTTCTGTTACTCTTTCTTTCTCTTCTCTCTTTCACTCTCCTGTGACTCTTTTCTTTCTTTGTCAACACTGACTGACTCCTCCTCTTTTCTACTCTTTTATCACCAATTTGTCTTTCCTTTCTTTCAAAAATGCTGATTCACCCTTCCCTAAAAACTCTGCAGTCTGTACAAAGAGTCTGCCCAGAGTTCTTCGTGGACGTGCCTTAGAGAATTTGTGGTGTCAACCATCTCACCAGAGCCTGGATGACTTTGAGGTTGGGTCTGCTAAGGTCAGACAGGTAGAAATGCCCCCAGAGGAGAAAGGGTTGGAAAGCAGACTAGATTCACACTGAGACATCCTATGGTGATGGTTTGCACTTCTCACAACTTTAATGTGCAGAAGAACCACTTGGGGAGACTTGTTAAAAATGTAGTTTCTGGTTCACTGTGTCTTGCATAGGGCACGAGATTCTGCATTTCGAATAGGCCCCTACATAATGCTGCTATTGTTGGCCTCAACACTTGGAATACAGTGAGGTCGAATGTACTGTCACCCAAAGTATAAGTCATGTGCAGCTGATGGTGCACAAAAAGACATTTGGTGACGCACAGGTAAAGATTTTTAAACTTCTAATAGTTCTGTGTTAATTTTTATGAGTAGCAGAAAATTATAACTAAGCACCTGTGGTTTTATAGATAATATTGCTTGAGAGGAGTTTGAAAGGGTATTTAATTTCCTAACTGAGTTGACTTAAATAAAATTATTAAGGCATTGGTAGTATGAAGTATGTGGGCGTAACGATTCTGTGAATGCAATGAGTGAATGAATAAACTCGGGAGGAGAGGAGGCACAGAGAAGCAAGGAGCATGGGCTTTGGAATGAGGCCAAGATTTGGGCTCAAATCCTGATTCTGCCAAACTTATTCTCTTTGAACTTCACTTTTCTCAGTGTCACATGAGGTTAATGTTGTCTACCTCGCAGACTTCTTGTGAAGAGGAGAAAGATAGTTTGTGGTACATGCCTGGTGCAAGATGGGGACTGAGATAATGGAGATAAGGGTAGCAATTTTACTATTGCAGAGAGAATGGTGGGCCCAGAGTGAGGGGTACACACTGATTTTAAAGGACACGGGGCAGAGACGGAAGGCTCTGGACAATGGGGTAGTATGATCTGCACTGGTCATTTCTTCCCTCATCACGTTATAGGACATAGATCCTTGTTTCTCGGTCCAGTTCGGTCATGGTTGTTAAAGGGAAACCTGGAAAGCCAGAAAACTATTCATACAACCTCTTGTTTGTGCCCCACAGAACTTGTATGCACAGGCAGGAAATTAACCTCATTTTTAGATAGTAAAGAAAGCCCATAGCTTGTGTATTTGGTGCCTGTGACTGCATGAGTTCTATATTAGAAAGGTGGACAGAGCCCCAAAGCCTCCCCTATAAATAGTTCTAAAACAACCTGAGGAGATCAGCTTTACTAACTCTGAAAGGCAAGTGATACCAGCAGCCTGATGCCCCAGGAGGAATAAATGGAGCCCCTCTGGCCTTAGTTCTTTGCCGTCAGGCCCTTGGTTGCAACGGGACTGAGCTACCTCCCTGTGCATGATATGACCATGGGATCCAGACTCTCTCCATGAATTAAACCCAGAGGTCCCCAGAAGGAGATCCCAGCTGTGCCACTCCTGCTTCATTTTCTTGGCATCTCACATGGAGCCACACTCTGTTCTATCCCCCAGGAATGGCCATGGCCCACTTCCATCTAGATAATCTCACCTCCTCCAGGTAGTCTTCCCTCATGTGAGTAGAGGGAGGGACCTGGTGCGAGGTCATTGGATCGTGGGGGTGGTTTCCTTCACGCCGTTCTCATGATCGTGAGTGAGTTCTCACGATGTCTAATTGTTTTATAAGGAGCTCTTCCCCCTTTACACGTTCTCTCTCACCTGTTGCCATGTAAGACGTGTTTGCTTCCACTTCCACCATAATTATAAGTTTCCTGAGGCCTCCCCAAACTTGCAGAACTGTGAGTCAATCAAACTTCTTTCCTTTATAAAGCACCCAGTCTCGGGTGTTCCTTTATAGCAGCATGAAAACAGACTAATACAATGACCCAGTGAAAAAGGCAAAAACTTTTTTTTTTGCCCAAGAAGCCTAGATTTAAAGCATTTGTGTTATTTTCTCCATCTGTAAAAAGGGAATACAAGGCAGCTCCTCAAAAAGTCAAACATAAAGAATTTGGAATAACTCTACTTCTAAGTATATACCCCAAAGAATGGAAAACAGATACTGAAAAAAATACATGTGCCTGTATGTTCATAACAGCTGTATTCACCATGGGCAAAAGGAGGAAACAGCCCACATCAGTGGGTAAATGGATGATTAAATGGATAAACAAATTGTGTAATATAAGATATTATTGATATATTGCTCAGCCATAAAAAGGACTGTAATACCAGAATATGCTCCAATGTGGATGAACCTTGACAACACTACATGAAAATATTAAATGAAAGAAGTCAGACACAAAAGGTCACATATTGTACAATTCCATTTATGAAAAACATCCAGAATAGGTAAACCTATAGACACAGACCAAAGAATGGTTTTTGCCATGGTATGGAGGGGAGAGAAGAATGGAGAATACCTGCTTAAAGGGTGCAGGGTTCCCTTTTAGGATGATGAAAATGTTTTAGAACTATACAGAGGTGGTGGCTGTACAGCACTGTAAATGCTCTAAATGCCACCGAATCGTTCACTTCAAAGTGGTTGAGTTTGCTATGTGCATTTTACCAAAATTTTACCAATTTTTTTTTAAGAGGAATAGGAATAATTACTCTCAATATGACTGAGTGAGAATGGTAAGATTGGGTAGAATTCCAAACGCACACTGTGGCTTAACACTTGTCGCTCAATAAATGCATTTCCCTTCCTCTTCCCAGAGTTAATCTTTTCACAGACTGCAAGAATTATATTCCTGGTGTCCCTTAGCAGAGTTGAATTGTCCTTGATTTTTAAAGGGCGATATTAATTGCTTAGGGAAACCAATTGGGAATTAAAAACATAAAATAAAGCAGGAAATGTACAAAAGGTACCATTTCCAAGCCTGGTTTCTGTCTAAACTACAGCTTTTTTATTTACTTCTGGGATCTTATTCTCAGTCCATTTCTCCAACCTCTGTCTTGGGGCTTCCCATTTGTGCACCAATGGGCTGTTCTCCTCCATGGTTTTTCAATTTCTAGTTCCAGGCCAGATTTGTGTGAATGAAGTCTTACACCACCTTCATTACACAGAAGTTGCCTTTTATTTTATTTTTGAGACGGGGTCTCACTCTGTTACCTAGGCTGCTGTGTAGTAGCATGATCATGGCTCACCGCAGCCTCAATCTCCCCAGGCTCAGGTGAACCTCCCACCTCAGCCTCCCAAGTATCTGTGACTACAGACTCGCATCACCATGCGCGGCTAATTTTTGTATTTTTGGTAGAGAAGGTTTTGCCATGTTGCTTAAGCTGGTCTTGAACTCCTGGGTTCAAGCAATCTGCCTGCCTTGGCCTCCCAAAGTGTTGAGATTACAGGTGTGAGCCACTGTGCTTGGCCAGAAGCTGCCTTTTAGACATCTTGGCCTCCGTGGACAAAATGACAGCAATGATAAAATATTGCTATCATTTATTGTGAATTTGTGTTGTTTTGAGGTCTAAGAGTGCTTACGTGTGTTTTTAATTCCCACAACAATCTTATGAGGTGAGTTCTATTATTAGCCTTATCTCACAGATGGAAAACTGATTCCTTAGTGAGGTTAAGCAACACACCCATAGAGCTGAAATACAAAATAAGTGAATGATTGGACTGAGTTAAGTGAAGGACTGCCATTCATTGGTTTCCAGAGGGCAGAGGTGTCAGCTCCTATTTTCTTTTTTTTTTTTTTTTTTGAGGCGGAGTCTCGCTCTGTCGCCCAGGCCGGAGTGCAGTGGCCGGATCTCGGCTCACTGCAAGCTCCGCCTCCCGGATTTACGCCATTCTCCTGCCTCAGCTTCCCGAGTAGCTGGGACTACAGGCGCCCGCCACCTCGCCCGGCTAGTTTTTTGTATTTTTTAGTAGAGACGGGGTTTCACTGTGGTCTCGATCTCCTGACCTTGTGATCCGCCCGCCTCGGCCTCCCAAAGTGCTGGGATTACACCAGCTCCTATTTTCTATGAGGGGCACACAGCACGAGGAACTGAAGGTGGCTCTTAGACAAGGCAGGTGAAGGACACGCATTGCTGGAGTTGTTCTGTAGACAAAGTCAAGGTAATTACGCTAGGCTGCTCCTAAAATTCAGGTTGAATATCTCTTATCCAAAATGCTTTGGAGTAGAGGTGTTTTCAATTTTGGATTGTTTTGGATTTTGGAATATTTGCATATACATAATGAGATATCTCGGGGATGGGACCTACGCTTGAACACAATGTTCATTTGTTTCATATACACCTAGTACAGGTAAGCTAAAGATAATTTCATTTCCCTGCTGGGGACGCTGAATATGTTGTGTGCCTGAGTTTTTACTGCAATCCATCACATGAAGCCAGGTGTGGAGTGTTCCACTTGTGTTGTGATGTCAGCTCTCAGAAAGTTTTAAATCTTGGAGCATTTCAAATTTTGGATCTTTGGATTAGTGATGCTGAATTTTCCAGTGATCTCTGACTCCAAGTATTCAGGCCCTTGGGCTAGCCTAGGAATGTGCTTTTAATAAATATAGTGCAGCAAAACTGATGGAATAATGTGCCTTCTGAGAATGGGCTACAGAGACTCTGGTTTCTATCCTGTCTTCCTCGGTCTCTCTCATTCTGCCTTGCTTGCTCTGCTGGAGTCCAGCTGCACTGTTGTAAGCTGCCCAGGGGGGAAGTCCACATGGTAAGAAACTGGTGATTCCAGCCAGTCAGAAACTGTTCTGCCCTGCCAGCTGCCACATGCGTTAACCTGGAAGTGGATTGTCCTCCATTTGAACCTAGAGATGAAGACCACAGCCTTGTGAGGGACCCGGACTCAAATAACCCAACTAGATCACTTTGATCCCTGACCCACAGAAAATGTGAGATAATGCAGGGACTATTAAAGCAAGTCCCTATGGTAGCCCAAAGAGGTGATTACACAAGTTTGGTTTGAGCTATTACATTTTGGGATAATTATTAAACAGAAATAGATAATCAGTACAGTAATATTTCAAATCATACATAGCCTTTGCTAGACCCTTTCTAGAGACAGGGGAGATTGAGAGGAATGGGAAGACACAGTCCCTGCCCTCCAGAAACTTATGGGCTAGTAGGATGGAAAGATAATCACTTAAAGTGAGAGTCTAGAAGTGTGTGCAAGGTACAGAGGTGGCAGAGGAGATTCAGCATTCACGAAGGATTCCAGGGCTTTGAAGTAGGAGTAGAAGTTCATAAGAAAATGCTGCAAATAATATATTTTTTGAATGAATGAATACTCTGGAATGGCAAGAGATGGGAAGCAAGACCAATTGAGATACAGGACACGGGGTTATCATAATTTGGCAACCAATCTGCAGGGAGGGAGGGGTGGAGACAGGAAAGAGTCACGGATGACTGGATTCTTTTGTTGTTGTTCGGTTAAACAAGTGGTGGTTGTGCCATCAGCTAAGATAAAGATCACGAGAAGTAGACTGCAAAGAGCAGTAAGCCTTTGGAACAGATCTCAGTCACGTGCCATACTGCTCTTCTTTAGCTTTCTTTGATCACTATTTGATATGAGAGAGAGAGAGAGAGAGAGCAAGAGAGAATATTAGTTATCATTGTGCAACAAAACTTAGTGATAGCATTCTGAGAATGGCTTCACTGCTCAGGGTCTCTCTGAAGTTGCCATCAAGATATTGGTCAGGGCTGCAGTCAACTAAAGGCTTGACTGGGGCTGGAGGATCCTCATCCAAGATGATTCACGTGGCTGTTGGCTGAAAGTCTCAGTTTCTCTCCATCAGGCTGCATCTTCCAGGGAGCTAACATCTTTTAGGGCAAGACATTAATCCAAGAGCAAGAGAGTAACCAGGAAGCTGCAAGATATTTTATAACCTAGACTCCTAAGTCATACGCTGTCACTTCTGCTTTATCCTATCCCTTAGAATTAAGAGATGTAAAAAATTTGTGACCATATCTTAACATACATACCCATACACATGTATGTATGTGTGTATATATACACATTATGTGTGTGTGTGTGCTTAGACTGATGCCCAGCTCATAGTAGATGCTCAATGAATATTTATGAATGAAATGTTTACACTGCATGCAGAAGTTTTGTTCTATTTTGTTTAAAATATTACAAACGTGGTTCTATGGTATTGAGAAATAAAAATATCATAGGCTTTGCATAGACTCAGGTTGGCTTGAGTTTGAATACCAGGTCCATCTCTACAAACTTAGATGAGTCGTTTAACTGTTCCAAAGCCCAGTTTCAGTATCTATCAAATGAGAATAATAGACTTACATATCCCAGAGTTGTTATAAGGACTAGATCATCTAGTATATGCACAGGACTTAAGCCACTGCCTGGCGCATGGCAATCATTATTTAAATGTCATTTATTTTTCATATCGTGTATTCCAGAATGGTGTGGCCTTTCATGTTCTTCCCCTGTATTTTCTGCTGCTATTTCCTCCTGGCTTGTGGTTAGGGTTTTAAGGATTCAGACATCCAGGGATGAGCTTTCACAGGGACCTCACGGTGTGAAAGGGGATATGCTTTCTGTTCTAGTAAAAGCATAGGGTTGCTTCCTGTTCTGTATTTGCTGTAGGAGTTCAGAAAGCACAGGGCTGATGCCAACCATTATGCTGACTGTAGACATGATTAATTGGTTGTCTATTCCAGGAATTAACACTTCTTCCCACAAATACCTGATTACAATGACTAATTAGACAAAAGTTCTTCCCAAAGCCTGTTTGAATTACAGCTCTAATGTAATGAACCTTATTCAATGCAGATATGGTTATTTTTTCCATTCTTTCTCCTTATAATAAGAATCAATAAGCTGTTTAGATGTGTTTAATAGAGAGGAAATGAACAAAAAGTAGGTTTTGCTCCTTTATGAAAGTAACTTTTAAACTTTTTATCTTTAGAAAGGACCATCTTTTTCATCTACCCAATGAGTGGGATTTTCCAGGAAAATTTAGATGGGTTCATTTCCATGATTAGGTGAGGATGATTAGTGGTCCTTCCAACAATTAGTGTTGGATTTCACTGTTACCAAAATGAACTTGTGTTCACAAATCTCACCACATGTATTCTGAGTGCCATATGTCACAGACTAGGGAAAACGTGTTTTCTGTTCTTGCCTCATGCCACATCTAATGCTCTTATTTCCCTTGCTCTTTTATGACATTGAAAGTACATCTGGAATGCTGTGATCCTCTCAGAAAATAATTATTTTGAGGCGCCACATGAATAATAGGACAGTAAGAAAAGAGTATCCAATGTTCTGGGGCTTTCTAACACACACTACATCATTGTAGGCACTTTTTTTTTTAATGTTCATCAAAATATTCTTTGTTCCAGGCTCATCCCCTTGGAAAGAAGCTTGTCTGGTGTGTATGAGTGACAGTGTGGATGAAAAGCACCATATAAATTTCAAATGGCATTGTTAGTTGAAGTGGAATGGTAAGACAAGAGACTGGCACCCATGGTAGTGGCCTCTATTCTTTCTCTATCTGTCATAACCATGGCACCGAGGGTCCTGAGGTTGCATTATTCAAGGTAGATTATTTAGGCAGGAAAATTAATGGAGACAATGTTGGCCATAGAATGTCCCCAAGAGCATAGGTCTCAGACAAATATTCTGGACCAAAGAGACCCTAAGTATCCCAATGACAGTAACCTTCAAATTTCCTCCCTCCAATTCTATCCCACTCCCACCATAACTCTTAGCATCTCCATGTTCGTGATGGGGGACAAGGTGTGTGTGCAGAGATGAAAGAAGGCTCGACACAAGAGATAACTTACAGCCGTGAATTTATGTGGTTGTCATCCATCGATTCAATAAAGATTGAACATTTAATATCATAGGAACAGAAAAATTCCACCACAATCCTCTTAGGGTTCCAACTGGGTCTGATAATGAAATCGACATAAGATAGGTTAACAGGGTAAAAGCATAAAATAAATTTTATGTGGCACAGGAGCCTCCATAAAGAAATGGCGACCTCAATAAACAGTTAGAATCAGTTATTTATGTACTGGGTTGGACAAAGAATAATTACTTGTGAAGAAACAACTACATTATGTGGGGAGGCTTAAAAGATAATTATTTATTATCTTTTAAAAGACATATAAGATTTAAAATATAAATATTATTTAAATGACTCTCTGACAAGGTATATACAGTATTCTCTCGGTCTCTGTTGCCTTTCCTTCCAGCATAGGAAGAGTGTCTTTAACATGGGAATTTTATCATCTGCTTTAAAGAAACAGCATAAAGGTCAATGTGGTCTTCTTGCACCTGCTGTTTTCTCAAGTGCCTTTAACTTAATAAATAGTTAATGCACTGGGAGGGGGTTGGGGGTAATGTTGGGGATAGGGAGGGCATCAGGAAGAATAACTAATGGATGCTGGGCTTAATACCTAGGTGATGAGTTGATCTGTGCAGCAAACCACCATAGCACACGTTTACCTGTGTAGCAAGTCTGCACATCTTGCACATGTACCCTGGAACTTAAAATGAAAGTTGAGGCCAGGTGCAGTGACTCACGCCTGTAATCCCACCACTTTGGGAGGCTGAGGCAGGCAGAACACCCAAGGTCAGAAGTCTGAGACCAGCCTGGCTAACATGGTGAAACCCCGTCTCTACTAAAAATACAAAAATCAGCTGGATGTGGAGACACATACCTGTAATCCCAGCTACTTGGGAGGCTGAGGCACGACAATCACTTGAACCCAGGAGGTGGAGGTTGCAGTGAGCCGAGATTATGCCACTGTATTCCAGCCTGGATGACAGAGGGAGACTCAGTCTCAAAAAAAAAAAAAAAAAGTTGAAGAAAAAATAGTTAACATGCCAGAGTGATATATTTTTAACTCTTTTATGATTTATGAGGTACTGTTCTCAGTGCTTAGAAAGCTAAGATTCTAGATAATAGGTGATGACCACACTCTTGGGAACACTAGACCAAACCTAAAACAACAAACAACAAAAAACTCCAAACAATATCCAAGTTCTGTATTTTATTTATCTATTTATTTATTTATTTTGAGACAGAGTCTCAATCTTGTTGTCCAGGCTGGAGTACAATGGCACGATCTCGGCTGACTGCAACCTCTGCCTCCCGAGTTCAAGAGATTCTCCTGCCTCAGCCCTCCGAGTAGCTGGGATTACAGATGCACGCCACCATGCCCAGCTAATTTTTATATTTTTAGTAGAGATGGGGTTTCACCATGTTGGCCAGGCTGGTCTTGAACTCCTGACCTCAGGTGATCCATCTACCTCGACCTCCCAAAGTGCTGGAATTACAGGCATGAGCTACTGCTCCCGGCTCATTCTGTATTTTAAATGCCAAATCAAGAGAAAACAAATTCTTAAGCTTTTCCACTCAACTCGTATTACAGTTATAACTGAATTCAAGGACTGGAGGTGGGCTTTTAAAAAGCTGTTTTGTTTTTTTTTTTTCTACTATGAAACATTTAGGACATAAAAAATGTTTAAAGAACAGTTTAGTGAACATCCAGATATTTATCACATAGTTTAAGAAATAAACCCCATGAATTCAGTTGAAGGTCTTTTTGTGTTCCTCCTCTGCCTTATCCCACTCTCTCAACCTACAGAATTACTATCTTGACTTTTACATTATCATTCCTAGAGGTGTGATTATTTAATAGGGACATTCTAAGTCAATAAGGTTGGGATGAAATAAAAGCCATCATGTTGAATCATGTGTTTCCTGAAATCCTGTATCTTGAAGGACTTTTAGCAAAAAATTAGAAATGTGAATGTTTGATGTAACTTCTCCACTGTATTATAATTAATGGCATTGATTTTATGCTTTTGTTTGTTTGTTTGTTTGTTTTCTTGTTTTTTGGTTTGTTTGTTTGTTTTGTTTTGTTTTGTTTGAGACGGGGTCTTGCTCTGTCACCAGGCTGGAGTGCAGTGGCACGATCTTGGCTCACTGCAACCTCTGCCTGCCGGGTCCAAGCGATTCTCCTGCCTCAGCCTCCCAGGCAGCTGGGACTACAGGGACCTGCCACCACACCCAGCTAATTTTTGTAATTTTAGTAGAGACGGGGTTTCATCATGTTGGCCAGGATGGTCTCAATCTCTTGACCTCATGATCTGCCCACCTCGGCCTCCCAAACTGCTGGTATTACAGGCATGAGCCACTGTGCCCAGCCTGATTTTATGCTTTAACATTCACATCTTCTACTGAAGGACTATCTTCTAAGGGTGCTTTCAAGTTGTAAGCAGGAGTCCATGTAAAACCCAAGAGTGAGAATGCAGAAAGGGATTGCAGGGCCTAGAAGATACTCTCTCTCTCGTCTCTGCTTCTCTGTGTGTCTGCCTGATTCCTCTTGCTCTTCATGCAAGATTTCTCCAAAACAAAGCCATTCATAAGGCTACCAGATTTAGCAAAAACTTTATAGATACATATATATTTTATATATTGTGTATCTCATTTATGTGTGCTTGTTGCTTGATTACATTTAAATTTCCAATAAAGAATAAAGATTTTTCATCCTATGCAATAATTGGATGTATTTACACTAAAAATGTTTCATTGTTTATTAGAAATATGGATTTAAATGAGAATTCAATATTTTTTGCTGCCAACCCTAAATCACTTTTACAAATACACATCTCAAGCCCAGCCCCATGTAGAGACTCGTTTTCTCTTCCTTTTAATTCCTGGGAGGGAGAAGACTCTGATTGGTCCAGCCTTGATGGGTTTCAAGTAGCTTGGGCTGAGTCATGCTGATTACACAAAGCTGCTAGAAGACTACCTTTGTGGATTAAGGCAGCAACTGCAGAGGGTGATTGTGAGCTGGGAAGACATACAATGTCCACTCCAGGTCCAGCCTTGATGGGTTTCAAGTAGCTTGGGCTGAGTCATGCTAATTACACAAAGCTGCTAGAAGACTACCTTTGTGGATTAAGGCAGCAACTGCAGAGGGTGATTGTGAGCTGGGAAGACATACAATGTCCACTCCAGACTATCTGTATTTACTTCACTTCCAAATAAGTAGAGATTGTTCTCGTTGGTTCCATCTCTCATTTGTCTTAGGAGGCAGTGTTATGTGGCAGGTAGGAACACAGACCCTGAATTTCCACTTCCAAGTGTGATTCCTTCCTCTACTACTTACCAGAGTTATGATTTTGTGCAAGTCAACTTCCTTATACGTAAAAAATGAGATAGATAATAATAGTAACTACTTTATAGGATTGCTGTGAAAATTAAATGAATTAAAATACATAAAGCACTTAGAACCCTGCCTGTAACATATTAAAATTATATGACAGTTTATTATTTTGCTCCTGAGATAAGTGTATGCCCAGCGTCTTTCAGGAAGGGTATCCAGGAAGAGAGGTAAAGGACAATCTAACTGACTTACTTGGTTTTTAAAACGGGTGTATACCAACTTTAGGCTTATTCTTCAAAGTCTTTTAGCCCAGAAGTCTACTAATATTTCTGTAAAGGGTCAGATAGCAAGTATTTTAGGCTTCATGGGTCCTATGGTGTTTGCACAATGCCCCAAGGGTGCTGCTGTAGCACGAAAGCAGGCATGGAAAATTTATAAGCAAATGCGTGTGTTCTTGTTTCAATAAAACTTTATTTACAAAAACAGGCAGTGGGCCAGATTTGGCCCATGGACAGTAGTTTGTTAACTGCTCCTGTAACCCTTCTGGCATCACTCTTTTTCCCACTTTTTAAAGAATCAATTGAAACTAATATAAACGATTCCTCCTGTCCCCCCCTCAGTCGTGAATTTCACAGACATTGAATGACGACTGTCTTGAACACTTGCGGAAAACTAGTTTTACAATATGCTAAGAGCCTTAAAACTGTACAGACCATTTATTAGTTTGACAAATATTGATTCAGAATCCATGATATATTAAGCACCCTTCAGGCCACTATTGGGCATCCCTTCCAAAGAAATCACCAGAGAAGCAGATACAGACAAGGAAAATCAAATATATTTATCAAAATGTAATTTACAATAGCAAATAATTTTTTATAGCTTCTTAAAACACAACCTAAATTTATCATGTTTAGGTAAATTCTGGTACAATCATAATATAGAATATTATGCTCTCATTAAGAGATTCCCATTCTTCACAATAATGTGGATTTTTTTTTTTTTTTTTTTTTTTACTAGTTTTCAAGTTTTAGGATCAACTTCTAGAGAAAGCACTAATGTTTCAATTATGGACTAAAGAGAGAATATAAAAATTAGCAAAACCGACTAAAAGAAAAATGATAGGCAACAGTAGTTGAGAAGTGTTAGGGAGGATAAGAAGATGAGGCCCTTACAAAACGTTAAATTAAAAAAAAGAACAGTTTTATAAATAGAAAGGGAAATCAAGGTTTAGATATGTTCTTTATAGTGTAATGATAATCAAGAAAATAATTAAAAAGTAAAGGCATAACTTGGGAGAAGAGGCAGGAGAAAATACGTGTTTGGAGATAGTAGTAGAAATGAACGCAGCTCCCAGCCATCGCAGCAGGAAATCAACAGTTCCTGAAGTAGAAAAATCTGGAAGTCACATATTATTTAGCTATATGGAGGTAACAGGGGAATTTCAAATGAAAATGGTTAAAAAGTGGTTCCCAAGGGCATATGACTAGGGTGGGCCGGCTGGGGGCGTTGTATGGAAATAGGGCAGGGAACTACTGCATTTCACTATTGAAAAGGAAACATTGTTTATGAATAGTCTGTAATAACATGGAAAAACATTTCTAATTTAAGTGGGAAAGCTGGTAACAAATTGTATACACAGAACTTTAGCAAGTATATAAAAATGAAAAAGAAAATAAGCAAAATGCTATGCACAGGGAAATGCCAAATTATCTACAGCTCTCTGGGTGGTGGGAAACAGGATCATTTTATTTTTTGTCACAACCTTCTTCATTTCTGTATTTTCCCAATTGTCTCTAGCAAATATGCACTACTTTTATAATGCCAAAAGAAATTACATGTTAAAAGACTTGAATGGTATCCCTTTGGTTCAGTTTTCTACACTCTCTGAGTTAGATAGGTATCAAAAAGGAAGGTTTGGCTGGGAGTCGGAGGTCGTGGGATTTTGCTTTTGCTCTGCTAACAATAAGCTGTATCTCGTGGGTGGGTTCCCAGCCTCTTCTACTGCAAAGGGAAGGTTGGACTAGGGGATCTCCAAGCTTCCTTCTTTCTCTTGCACTTTAGGATTAATTCTAAAGCAATTCGCCATGCACTGGGAGCAGCTCCTTATTCTTTCATTTTTATTTCATTTTTTCATTTTTGTATTTTTTTTGAGATGTAGTTTCACTCTTGTCTCCCAGGCTGGAGTGCAATGGCATGATCTCAGCTGACTGCAGCCTCTGCCTCCCGAGTTCAAGCAATTCTCCTGCCTCAGCCTACCGAGTAGCTGGGATTACAGGCGTCTGCCACCACGCCCAGCTAATATTATTATTATTAGTAGTAGTAGTAGTAGTAGTAGTAGAGATAGGGCTTCATCATGTTGGCCAGGCTGGTCTCAAACTCCTGACCTCAGTTGATCCACCTACCTCGGTCTCCCAAAGTGCTGGGATTACAGGCATGAACCACTGTGCCCAGCCTATTTCATTTTATTTTTAACAGCTTTAGTGAGGCGTAATTGATATACCAAAACACCCTGCATATATTTAATGAATACAGTTTGATGAGTTTGGACATATGCACACATCTGTGAACCCATTGCCAGAATCAACATCATCCATCCATCCATCATATCAGTTCCAAAAGTTTCCTTGTGTCCTTTTTCTCTTTTTTTTTTAATTTGTGGTGAGAATATTCATATACAGAATTTAACATAGTGAAATTTATAAAAGCAGAGAATAGAACGGTGATGAGCAGGGCCTGGAGGGAAGGGAAATGGGAACTTGTTCAATTGGTATAAATTTTCAATTATGCGGGATGAATACGCTCTACAGATCTGCTGCACAATATAGGACCTATAGTTAACAGTACTGTATTATGCTCTCAACAGTTTGTTAAGAGGGTGTATCTTCTGTTAAGTATTCTCACCACAACTCCTTATTCTTAGTCATCATGATCCACAACAGGATCCCGGTCCCGTCTGGTTCCCTTGAAATGATCTATGTGTGTACCCTTATCAAATAGAACCTGCTGTTGGCATCACAGATGCAACAAAGAGACAATGGGCTTTGGAGTCAGGCAGACCTGGCCACTCATTTATTGTGTACCTGGGGGGCAAATCACTTGTCGCATAGCACCTGCAATGCTGACTGGTACACAGTGATCTGTCAAGAAGTAATTTCTCTGAACCTACCTGCCTGTCTTTAAAGGGAGACGCATAATGATAATCTTTACTTTCTAGAGTTATTGTGAGAACAAGGGAGCTTGTATGTCAAAGGATGTAGCGTAGTGTGGGACACATGACAGGGTCTTGGTAAGGGGAAGTTGTCACTACAGTAGCCAACCTTTACTATGTTTATAAAACTTAGCACAGAGATTTGTGCTCCGTATTCGTTATCTCGTTTAATCTTCTTATAGTCCTTCCAATGAGAGAGGGATTTCTTTCGGGTTAGAGCTACAACATGAAGTGTAGCTAAGAGCATGGACTTGAGACAGACAGACTTCCATTGTCTAGCTGTGTAATTAGGAAAGTTATGTAACCTCTCAAAGCACCTTTATTTTCTCATCTGTAAAATGGGATGTTAATAGGATGCCTACCTCAAAGATGGTAGTGAGAATTAAATAAATTACTGTATGTAAATTGCATGGAGGAGTGCCTGGTGCATAATATAGTTAGCTATTATCGTTCTTGTTTTACAGATGAGATCACTGAAACTGGAAGTAGATGGATAGCTCCCCTAGGGAGGAGGGTCACACATTTAAGAGTAAAACCATGAACCCAGGTGGGTAGAAGCCATCACTTGCTTGCTTAATCATCATGCTGTTTACCCTTTCCCTGGTCAACTATTCAGCGTGAGTGAATATGGATGAAAATGCCCAGATGAACTGTTGCTCACTACATATTGCATTTGTGGGTCTGAGTAAATAACATCTGATAGAAAGTGTCATTACAATAAAAAAATAATAATGACCCAGAGAGCTTCAGATGCCCAGTGTTGTAGTCAAGCTAAAGACGAGGGATGGCATTTGGAAAGGCCATATCACAGAGCATGCAGAGCCTGGGCATGGAGCGGTGACTCAACATTGAGTCCCTGGTTGCTACCCACAGTCTGGATGGCTTGCTGGTAGCCTGGGAAGCGAAGGTGGAGGGGTCAGTGGCTTTGTGTTGGAAATTGTGGAGCAGAGAAGAAACAACTATTGCGAAAGTTTCCTGAAACCGCAGAGAACCTGTCCAGAGTGATTTATTGCAACCGGAGTTTCATCATTTCTTTCTGTCTAGGGGATTCTGTTTGTACGTTTCTGCTGACCTCCTTCCCCAAGAAGCGAGAATAGAATGTGACCTCTCCTTGTTCTTTATTGAGTCCAAGTGCTCAAATGCACCTTCAGGTCAGACACAAACTCATGAGGAATCTACTTTGAGCTCACAATCACTGAGTTCTGGTGTGCTACAAGGTGGCAGTAAAAATGGAAACCATCACTCCTGATATTTTAAGCCAGTTCCATGTTCCAGGCATACTATATCACTGAATCTAAAATGACATCAATAACTTACACTTTTATTTCATGCACCACTAAGAAAAAACCCCTCCATCCCATAATCTAGGATATACCCTCAATTGTAAGTCACGTTCCAATTCCAGAGATGATAAAATGTGGTAAATACGTTTCTGAAGAGTAATTCAATATAGTGTTAGCTCATTTGATGCTCCCATGGACTCCACAAAGCAGGCATGAATATACACCCCTTTCAAGAACAGGAAAATGATTCAGAGACATTAGATAACTTGTTCAAAGTTAAACAGTCGGTAAGAGAGAGCCAAAATTTAAACCTAGGCAGCCTGATGCAAGCCCATGCACCTTTTGCAACCTGCAAGTCGCCTGTTCTCTGTGCACTTAAGGCAGGAAGCCTCGTGGTATCTTCGTGTTCCTTCTCTCCCATTCCTCAGCTGAGCTTCAGGCTTCACACATTACAGCTTGCCTGTTCCAGACGGAGTCCCTAGCTGCTTCCAGAGGCCAGTAGAGCCCCAGAGGTCAGAACTTCCTCCTTGAATCTTTTCAGAACTCTCTGGTTGAGAACAGCAGAAACTATCAATAGCCTGCCTAAGCAGATGGGGAGCTTGTTGGGAGAAAAAGGGCAGCTTGCAGAATGGAACAGAGAGTGGACCTGGGCAACGCCAGGAGTCTAGATGCCAAGAAGCCTTCAAACCTCTACTTGCAGGAATCTGCATTAGCCAATTCTGATTAATTTTCCTGAAGTCATGTCACAAAATGCAAGAGTCAACATTTCAGGACAGACAACCCCACTGAGGATGCTCAGGGGAAGTGCACACGCAGCAGAGAGTTCCTTAAGAGGAAATTTAGGCAAAGAGTGCAGGCTTTGGGTTCAAACTGCCTTCTCGCACAGCTGGCTCTGCCTACTCTCTGGGTGACCTTGGGAACTTAACCCCTCTGCACCTCAGTCCCTGCATCTGCAGAATGGAGTTCACTACAGCCTCACCTCACAGAGCTGGGAGGATGTAGATGATGACTCACACCATGTATGCAGCAAGTGCTTAATAAATGTTGGCAACCGTCTATCCCTTCATGTGTCAAACTTTGAAAGTTATAGCTCTTTGTCACAGAAACTTTCTGATACCTACAACTGCATGAATTTTTTTCCCAGAAGTATCTAAAGTCCCTAAAATTGGAAATGCCTCATGTTTGGTTTTGAGCTCCCACTTGGAAGTGAACACCCTCAGGTCTCAAATTTTCTGTTGAAAATACATAATATCTGACACTGGTATATAAACGGATCATTTCCAAAGCCATCTTTCAAATGCCTTGTTTTATTTGATCCACTATGTACATAGTCTGTGCCCAACACTGTGGCAATGTCTATAATTTTATATGCAAAGAGACAAGGTCTCATTTTTATATACAAGGAGACAAGTTTTAAGTGATTCTCCTGCCTCAGCCTCCCGAGTAGCTGGGACTACAGGTGCATGCTACCAGGCACTGGCGAATTTTTGTATTTTTAGTAGAGATGGGGTTTCACCATGTTGGCCAGGCTGGTCTCGAACTGGTCATGAATTTATGACTTAATAGGTCAAAAACCTATTAAGTTGTAAACAATAGATCCTAAACTAGGTTTCCCAACCTCAATACTATTGACGTTTTGTCAGTTCTTTGTTGGGGAGTGCTGTCCCGTGCATTGTAGGATGTTAAGAACATCCCATCCCTAGTCTCTAGTTCTAGGTGCCAGTAGCAAATACCCTTCCCTCTAGTTTTAAAAACCCAAAATACCTCGGGACATTTTTCTTTTCTTTTTGAGATGGAGGCTTTCTCGGTGGCCCAGGCTGGAGTGCAATGGCACGATCTCTGCTCACTGCAACCTTCACCTCCTGGGTTCAAGCGATTTTTCTGCCTCAGCCTCCTGACCAAGTAGCGGAAGTACAGGTGTGCACCACCCCTCCCAGCTAATTTTGTATTTTTAGTAGAGATGGGGTTTTACCATATTGGCCAGGCAGGTCTCAAACTCCTGACCTCAGGTGATCTGCCCACCTCCGCCTCCCAAAGTGGTGGGATTACAGGTATGAGCCACCATGCCTGGCCCTCCAGACATTTCTAATTGTGCTTTGTTGTGCACTGTTGCTCCCAGTTGAGAACCACTATGTCGGATCAACGTAAGCTCCATGAGAAACTGGCTGTGTCTGTCTCATTCACCATTGCATTCTCAGGATCTAGAAGAATACCTGACACATAGAAGGTGCTTTATATCTGCAAAATGATCAAATAAACCTGGATCATGGCAATCTTAGGTTAAAAACAAAAGAAACAACAAAGCACACTTCATGTATCCTTATTGCTTTCTAAATCAAGTCTGAATTCCTTCTCTGATGCTCAAAGCTCTCCACCATGTGGGTCCAAGTGTACCTTCTCAGTCTTATGCTTCCATTTGGACTCAGGTGGTCCCCATGGACTCATTTCACCACTTTTATTTTATTTTATTTTATTTATTTTATTTTATTGTATTTAAGACGGAGTCTCACTCTGTCACCCAGACTGGATGGAGGGCAGTGGTGAGATCTCCGCCCACTGCAACTACCATTGTCCAGGTTCAAGTGATTCTCCTGCCACAGCCTCCCGAGTAGCTGGGACTACAGGTGCATGCTACCAGGCACTGGCGAATTTTTGTATTTTTAGTAGAGATGGGGTTTCACCATGTTGGCCAGGCTGGTCTGGAACTCCCAACCTCAAGTGATCCACCTGCCTTGGCCACCCAAAGTGCTGGGATTACAGGTGTGAGCCACCATGCCTGGCCAACCACATTTATTTTTACAGAACGATCTCAACTGCTTGGTGAGAAATCATTTCAGCCTACCACATTTATCCTGCACTAGGAGACTCGTCAGAAGAACTGTCAAACAAATACATTAGTCGTCCAAGTGACACTACCAGGTAAACCCTACATGAATAAGAGATGATAATGCTTTATCGCACAAGAATAAAGCTGACTCTTTCACCCTGCTTGACATAGATTTGAAATGGTACTTCCCAGGCTGTGGCTGGAAAGAACCCAGCTTCAAGTGAGCCTCCTCCCTTTTGTTGCTCCCTCTCTGCCATCCTGGGATGGGAGTGTGCGTGGGGAGCCGGGGGGTTACTCAGGATCTGATGTTATCCTTCCTATCCATCCATGGTGCACCGTCCTGAGCTTCTGTGCTCCACAGGGGCCTCTCCAGGGTGTACAGTGCAGAGATGTCCACAGAGATTTAAAAAAAAAAAAAAAAAAGGCCAAGGAACGGAACACATGTGGCTTTTCCAGCGGGGATGGTTCTTATTTAAACTTTGGTATTACGTTTGTTTTGATATTTGAATTTGAAGCCTGGCCAGGAAGAGGAAAATCTACAATTATAATCATTTCTTAGCCTGTTAAGATGAAACCTTAAAATGAAATGTTAGGTTAGAAAGTAGGCAAAACAGCCGGGCACAGTGTCTCACGCCCGTAATCCCAGCACTTTGGGAGGCCGAGGTGGGCAGATCACAAGGTCAGGAGATCAAGGCCATCCTGGCCAACATGGTGAAACCTCGTCTCTACTAAAAATACAAAAATTAGCCGGGCGTGGTGGTGCGTGCCTTGAGTCCCAGCTACTCAGGAGGCTGAGGCAGGAGAATCGTTTGAACCCAGGAGACAGAGGCTGCAGGGAGGCAAAATCGTGCGCCACTGTACTCTAGCCTGGGTGACAGAGCAAGACTCTGTCTCAAAAAACAAAAAAAAGTAGGCAAGACAGCAATAGACTCAGAGGTCAAGCAACCCAGTTTCCAATTCAGGTTTCTCTCTTTGTAGGTGTATGACCTTGGGCAAGTTATCTCACCTTTCTAAACCGTGGCTTCCTTAACTGTAATAATAACGTTAAACTCTTTGGGTGCTAGGGAGGCTTAAAGGAGATAATGCATGCCATGTGCTTAGCACCGTACGAAAAGCCACACATAAAGGAAAGGTGCTGTTTTGTTTTTGTTGTTGTTGTGTTTGTTGTAGTTGCTGATGAATACAGCCTACTATAGAGACAGCAGGGTGTCCTCTGGACAACAGCTTCTTCCAGAGATCAAGTCTTACCCTTGAAACGTGCAGAGCCATGTCAAATCTGAAGTCAATGTCTTCTTACCCTTGGCTTGTGAAGGGAGACCGACAAGCTGGGTGGGAGAGGGTTGGGGGGCAAGGGTATTATTTGGCAAAAGCACTGAAAGTTTCCACTTAACACCTGGACTAAATATGGACCCATTCTGTGGCCATCCCCCTCTAGATCTCCATGTCACCATTTATACAACAAGAAGGTTAGAATCTCAATGTCTCTAGGCATGGGCAAAGACTTCATGTCTAAAACACCAAAAGCAACAGCAGCAAAAGCCGAAATTGACAAATGGGATCTCATTAAACTAAACAGCTTCTGCACAGCAAAAGAAACTACCATCAGAGTGAACAGGCAACCTACAGAATGGGAGAAAATTTTTGCAATCTACTCATCTGACAAAGGGCTAATATCCAGAACCTACAAAGAACTCAAACAAATTTTCAAGAAAAAAACAAACAACCCCATCAAAAAGTGGGCAAAGGATATGAACAGACATTTCTCAAAAGAAGACATTCATACAGCCAACAGACACATGAAAAAATGCTCATCATCACTGGCCATCAGAGAAATGCAAATCAAAACCACAATGAGATACCATCTCACACCAGTTAGAATGGCAATCATTAATAAGTCAGGAAACAACAGGTGCTGGAGAGGATGTGGAGAAATAGGAACACTTTTACACTGTTGGTGGGATTGTAAACTAGTTCAACCATTATGGAAAACAGTATGGCGATTCCTCAAGGATCTAGAACTAGATGTACCATATGACCCAGCCATCCCATTACTGGGTATATACCCAAAGGATTATAAATTATGCTGCTATAAAGACACATGCACACGTATGTTTATTGCGGCACTTTTCACAATAGCAAAGACTTGGAATCAACCCAAATGTCCATCAGTGACAGATTGGATTAAGAAAATGTGGCACATATACACCATGGAATACTATGCAGCCATCAAAAAGGATGAGTTTGTGTCCTTTGTAGGGACATGGATGCAGCTGGAAACCATCATTCTTAGCAAACTATCACAAGAACAGAAAACCAAACACCGCATGTTCTCACTCATAGGTGGGAACTGAACAATGAGATCACTCGGACTCAGGAAGGGGAACATCACACACCGGGGCCTATCATGGGGAGGGGGGAGGGGGGAGGGGGGAGGGATTGCATTGGGAGTTATACCTGATGTAAATGACGAGTTGATGGGTGCAGCACACCAACAAGGCACAAGTATACATATGTAACAAACCTGCACGTTATGCACATGTACCCTACAACTTAAAGTATAATAATAATAAATAAGAAAAAAAAAAAAAAAAAGAATCTCAATGTCTCTAAACTATCTTCATCCTTTGATCTGCTAGTCTGGTGTTGTTCAATGGAACTGTCTGCAGTGCTGTAAACATTTTGACTCCCAACATGGTAGCCGTCAACCAGTTGAAGGTATTGAGAGTTGAAATGTGGCCAGTGCCACCAAGGAACTAAATTTTTGACTTTATCTAAATTTTAATATATTTAAATTCAAATGTAAATAGCCCATGTGGCTAATGGTTACTACATCGGATGGCACAGCTCCATAATTCTGGAAATCCACAATGAAGATTCTAAATGCAACCACAATTCCCATATCGTGACCAGATGCATCCATCCTGTAGGTGGCAATAGGAAGGTATGTTACACTAGCAGACTCTGTGAGGTCAGAGATCATGTCCCAGTATGACTTTCTCTCCAGAGTCTTTTATAGCATAGAACACACAGCCGGTGATCAATAGCATGTCAGTAAACGAATGAATGAATGAATGATTTTTCTCTAGGAGTCTCTCTTTTATCTTCCTGCCATAGGCCTGAAATTCCCTTAAGAGCAAATAATTCTGGCAGCTTTTATTGTGGTGTCTAGAAGTCATCTGTTAAAATACAGCCACTCTTGGGAAGATATTGCAATAAGGCCATTATTAGCATCCTACATACATTAATCCATCAGATTAGTTGAACACTTAAGGGAAGAACACACTGATTGTAAAGGCCGAGGGAAATTCTGTAACTAAATGAGTTTATGTGTTGCATATTATATGTGTTTCTTTGTTCCTTGTGTATTCAGGTGTGCCTGTCTGATAATCTCCATGTGTGTCAGTGTATGGCTCTGTGTGCAATATATAGATGGGATTTGTCCATTGTTAAATAATTGGACTCCAAATGACAATAATAGTAATAATCTCAATAGTAATCTCTGCCACTTAATATCTAATGTGATCTTTGAACAAATACTTAGCCTTTTTGAATTCACTAACTGTGAAATGGGGATAATAGGAATTACATCTTATGGATTTGTGATCATTAAACAACATATTTTTTAAAGCACCTAACACAATACCTGACATATAATAGGTGCTCAACAAGTGCTCACTAAACGACATAATAAAATTGTGATTATATATTGCAATGTCTACATATTGTATATGTCTTACTAATTACATTAAATGCATTGCAACTGTTCTCTTCTTTAATTCTCATCATAATATTGCCAGCTACGTAGTCTATTATCCCCATTTTACAAATATGGAAACGGCCTTGAAGGAGCTGAGTGCCTTAACTGAGTTCAGTGAACCAGATCAGCAAATCAGTCAGTGTTGAAGAATAATAGTAATGCTCCTAGAGTGATATAATAGGAAAAAATAATTGGAAATGAGCACAGACTGAACTTCAAATCTACAGCCTTTCCCTAATGCTGCTAAGGCCTCTGGAGCCGGGAAGGCCCTGAGTGGCCAGACATCTGCAAAATGGTTTCTCATCCTTTCCTCTCTCAGCAGTTAATTCAGCTAGCTGAATATGGCTCCAGGCTCAGAGCCAGTTAGAGCCCTCTGAAAACAAGGCTGTAGGTGGATAAGCGGGGAAGGTCTGTTTTCTTCTCTTGTGCATACGAAACCCAGACTGTATGAGTTTTGAAGGTTAGCAGGGCTGCTAAGGAGCCTAGTTAAGGCCTGTTTGGAAAGTAAAAGGCTGGAACAAAGCACCTCAGGCCAGAGAAAAAGGAAATAACAACAGCTGTCTCTGCAGATGCGCTTCCCTCACCTACTCTTGCATCCCCATCCCATCCTGGGGATGTGGGTGGTTGCAAAGTTGTGTTTAGAGAAGAGATGAAATTGGGTGGGGGTGAGGGAAGCTTGAGACATTATTGTAATGTTAAAGCTATAAAATCTTTGCGAAATCTTCTTCTTCTAGATCAAACCTGGCCTGTAAACTTGTTTAACTCCCACGTTATGGTTGTGGGAGATATTACCACCCAATACAATCTAAGAGGCTTCCAGACTGTGTCTGAATTCATGTCATGTCCAGTATCTGCACCACAATTTTAAGAAGTAGGAATACTGAAGAGATTTCGTGATAGATTAGTAATCTCAGAGTCCCGGAATCTTCCTGCAATGTCTGCTTAAGAGTCAGGTTGTTTAGGTTCAAACCTCAGCTCAATGTTAGTTAACTTTGACTTTCGTCTTTCAAAAATGGGGGTGATAATGTTGATAATGCTATGACAATTAAAGGAGGTAACTTATGGAAAACATTTAAATAGTACTTTGTACAAAATAGGTGTTCAGTGAATGCTGGTGCTCCTTATAATTATTCAATCTGCACAAAACATCCTTTTAGAAATGAAATATTGTGATTGGTCTCATGGCCAGCGGTCAGAGTGCAATGCACTCTCACAAAGCTTGTGTCTGGAGTTGAGTCAACAGATGCGTTTTATCTCCCATGTCCTTTAAGTGACAGAATCCTCAGTCATTGAGAGGAAGTCCACAAGTTTGGCGCTTGACATGGTTAAATATAGTTTGGATTTTTGTCCCCCTCCAAGTCTCATATTGATATGCGATATAGTTTGAATGTTTGGCTGTTTGTCCTCTCCAAGTCTCGTATTAAAATATTATCCCTGTATTAATCCTTCCTCACACTACTATTAAAGAACTGCTTGAGACTGGGTCATTTATAAAGAAAAGAGGTTGAATTGGTTCACAGTTCTTCATGCCTGGGGAGGCCTCAGGAAATGTATAATCATGGTGGAAGGCAAAAGGGAAGCAAGGTAACTTCCTTACAAGGTGGCAGGAAGAAGTGCCGAGCAAAGCGGGGGAAGAGCCCCTCATAAAACCATCAGATCTTGTGAGAATTCACTGTCATGAGAACAGCATGGGGGAAACTGCCTCCAAGATCCAACCACCTTCCCACCAGGTCTCTCCTTCGACACCTGGGGATTACAATTCAAGATGAGATTTGGGTGGGGACACAGAGCCTAACCATGTCAATCCCCAGTGCTGGAGGTGGGTCTAGTGGGAGGTGTTTGGGTCATGGGGGCAGATTCCTCATGAATGACTTGGGACTGTCCTTGTGGTCGTGAGTTTTCACTCTATTAGTTCCTGTAAGAGCTGGGTGTTTAAAGGAACCTGGCACCTCTCCCTCTCTCTCTTGCTCCCTCTCTTGCCATGGATATATCTGCTCCCCCTTTGCCTTCTGTAATGATTGCAAGCTTCCTAAGGACCCATCAGAAGCAGATGCTCGTACCACACTTCTTGTACAGTCTGCAGAACTGTAAGGCAAAATAAACCCCTTTTCTTTATGAATTACCCAGCCTCAGGTATTCCTTTATAGAACGCAAAATGGATGAATGCAGCTCTGAATCAGACTTGATCACCCTTTGGTGACCCCTTAGCAATGTCTTTGCTCTAGGCTGAGCCAGGACCTAGCTCTGGGAGTTTCTGCAACTCAAGAGTTGGTAAATAGTTACCTCCAGGATCCAGGCCCAGTTTCCAGCTTCTATTCTGCCACTTTCTGATTGGCAACCACAAAGAAAAATGGCGAAAGAGCACAAGCTCTAGATTTAGGCTGAGTGGTTCAAATCCTAGCTCTACCACTCATTTGCTATGTAATATTAGTTAAGTAATTTCACGTCTATGAACTGCAGGGTTTTTGTTTGGTTGGTTGGTTGGTTGGTTTCTTTTAACCTTTAAAGGGTAATAGTTTTAACCCATCTACTAGGGTTATATCATTAGCTATGCTTCTTTGGTTACAAGCAACAGAATCTGGTTCTGCATTGCTTAAATCAAGGAATTAATTATGAAAATAAAGAGTTGCTTCCAGGGTGGCAGGGAGAAAACAGTGCAAAATATCTAGGTATCCTCAAATGGCCTTGGTAGCGCAAACCTCTTGATGATTATGTGAATCAGGGTTCTCCAGAGAAATAGAACCAATAGAATTGTAAACCAAAAAGTATCTGAGGCAGTATCTGAATCAATTCAGAGTTTTATGTTGTCAAGGTTAAGGACCATAGCCCGTGACACAGCCTCAGGAGGTTCTGAGAACATATGCCTGAGGAGATTGGATTACAGCTTGGTTTTCTATATTTTGGGGAGACAGAAGTTACAGGCAAAGACATAAATCAATACATGGAAGATATACATTGGTTCAGCCTTGGAAAGCAGGACTTCTCAAAACAGGGACTTCCAGGTCATAGGTGCATTCAAAGTTTGTCCGATTGGATATTGTCACAAGAGTTAAAACTCTGCCTGAAGAGTTGAATTCAGCATAAAGAAACGCTTGAATTTAGATAACGGGGTTGGGCAAGCCAAGGTTCTTATCATGTAAATGAAGCCTTTGCATAGCAGACATCAGAGAGAATAGATGGTAAAGGTCCCTTATCAGAGCTTAAAAGGTGTCAGACTCTCTGGAAAAGACCCAGTAAGGGAAGCAGGTTCTCTACAGAATGCAAATTTTCCCCCACAAGAGATGGCTTTGCAGAGCCATTTCAAAATATGTCAAATAAATATATTTTGAGGTAAAATGCTTCACCTGCTACCTGTCGTGTGTCGTGTCATGGCAGAGTCAGATTGCAATTTGGTAACATATTGCTACAAGTGGCTTGTTTTGTCAGTCTTAAGATCTCTCTTTTCATGTTAACGCTGGCCGGTTGTGCCTAAACTCCAAAGGGAGGAGGGTATTATGAGACATGTCTAACCTCGCTTTCCCATCATGGCCTGAGCTAGTTCTTCCGGTTTCTTTAGGATTCCTTTGGCCAAGATGGTGTCTGTTTAGTTGGTTGAGGGCCTTAGAATATTATATTTTGGGGTTAGAGCATGTATTTATACATACTACAGAAATTGGTTCATGCAATTACGCCAACTGAGAAGTTGCACAACCTGCCATCTGCAGGAGGGACATCCGGGACAGCCAGTGGTCTAGTTTCAGTTTGAGTCCAAAACGATGAGGACAAGGAGAGTTGATAATCTAAGATGCAGTCCTTACACTATGGAACACTATGCAGCCATAAAAAGAATGAGTTCATGTCCTTTGCAGGGATGTGGATGAGGCTGGAAACCATCATTCTCAGCAAAATAACCCAGGAACAGAAAACAAAACACTGCATGTTCTCACTCATAAGTGGGAGTTAAACAATGAGAACACATGGACCCAGGGAGGGGAACATCACATACTGAAGCCTGTCGGTGGGTGGGGGCGGGGGGTGGTATAGGTGAGGGAGAGCATTAGGACAAATACCTAATGCATGAGGGGCTTGAAACCTAGATGACGGGTTGATGGGTGCAGCAAACCACCATGGCACATGTATACCTATGTAACAAACCTGTACGTTCTGCACATGTATCCCAGAACTCAAAGTACAATTTGAAAAAAAAGATGCAGTCCAAATGCAGAAAGAGAGAAATGTCCCGGCTTAAAATAATCAGACAGAGAGATAAAATTCTCTCTTACCCTGCCTTTCCTCTGTTCAGGCCCACCCACAGTAGGGAAGACAATCTGTTTTACTCAGTCTACCCATTCAAATTTTAATCATATCTAGAAGCGTCCTCATGGGCCCACTAAGAATAATGTTGACAATATTTGGGCGCTGCATAGTACAGATAAGTTGACACATGAAAGTAACTATCATAGTGACCTCACTTGGGCACCAACACTGGAATAAATAAAGCTCAGTGGTTTCCACTCTCCTTGCATCACTTCTTTCAAGAGTCAAAGTCCCCGTTGGGCGTGGTGGCTCATGCCTGTAATCCCAGCACTTTGGAAGGATGAGGCAGGTGGATCACTTGAGGCCAGGAGTTCGAGACCAGCCTGGCCAACATGGCGAAACCCCGCCTCTACTAAAAATACAAAATTGGCCAGGCATGGTGGCACATGCCTGTAATCCCAGCTACTGGGGAGGCTGAGGCAGGAGAATTGCTTGAACACGGGAGGCAGATGTTGCAGTGAGCCGAGATTTCGCCATTGCACTCCAGCCTGGGTGATAAAGCAAGGCTCTGTCAAACAAAAAAAAAAAAAAAAAAGTCAAAGTCCCAGGAAAGATACTGAATGACTGATGCTAGGTCATGTGCCTGTTCCTAATGTATTCCGATGGTGTGAAAAGTGATATGGTTGAAATACCCAGCACATAATACATGTTCCATATATGGATACCTATTTTTATTGTTTTTGTTTCTCTGCTCTCTGTGCCTTGTTATCAGTAACTCAGTGAATCATTTCAGAATGTCTTTGCAATCCAGTTATCCTGAACACAACCTCCTCAACACCCACTGGCCGAATTTGCTTCTTTGCCAGCAATAATGTACACAATTTAGGTGTTGAACAGTGTGATACTAGTTATTTCAGTTCTTGTCATTGTGTTTACCAATTTTTAAAAGTCTTGCCTCCAGGGCACACTGAACATGATTACTCTGTGTGAAAGTCGCATTCCTGGTTGCTTTTCCTAATGCACTAAGCCAGAGTGCTACCAGCCTTTCTCCCTGCCCACTGCACTAGAGGTGCAAGCAGGTCCTTGCCTGGGAGGAAGGGAGCCGAGGGGCACGACCTGGCATGAGTGGGGACTGTTGGGGGTGGACCCTGTACTTTTTAGTTAGTAGGTTAGCAAGCTCATGAAAAGGCATAGCCAGGTGCGGTGGCTCACACCTGTAATCCCAGCATTTTGGGAGGCCGAGGTGGGGGGATCACCTGTGGTCAAGAGTTCGAGACCAGCCTGACCAATATGGTGAAACCCCATCTCTACTAAAAATACATAAATTAGCTGGCCGTGTTGGTGCACACCTGTAATCCCAGCTACTCAGGAGGCTTAGGCAGGAGAATCACTTGAACCTAGGAAGCAGAGGTTGCAGTGAGCTGAGATCGAGCCACTGCACTCTAGCCTGGGTGAAAGAGCAAGACTCTGTCTCAAAAAAGAAAAGGCATAGTAGCTCTTGCCTCAAGAGCTATATTTTGAGCCTCAAGATTGCACTTTTTTTGTTTGTTTGTTTTTTCCTGAGACAGAGTCTTGCTTTGTTGCCCAGGCAGTAGTGCAGTGGCACGATCTCTACTCACTGAAACCTCCACCTCCTGAGTTCAAGCGATTCTCATGCCTCAGCCTCCTAAGTAGTTGGGATTACAAGCCCTCGCCACCACGCCCGGCTGATTTTTGTATTTTTTTAGTAGAGACAGGGTTTCTCCATGTTGGCCAGGCTGGTGTTGAACTCCTGACCTGGAGTGATCCACCTGCTTCGGCCTCCCAAAGTGCTGGGATTATAGGTGTGAGCCACCATGCCTGGCCAAGGTTGCACTTTAATACTTTCATCATCATAAAATGAAATCTTTCACCTAAAATCTTTCATCATACTCATAAAAACATCATGTGCATTTATTAGCTTTGCACAAAAAAAGGGCAAAAAATCTGTTTTTGAAATGTATGCAAAGGGAGAGCAACTGCCACTTCCTCTCCCCTAAATACATATATTTTCCCTTCCCCTGGCTCACACAGTTTAGGTGCTGAACAGTGTGATACTAGTTATTTCAGTTCTTGTCATTGTGTTTTCCAATTTTTAAAAGTCTTGCCTCCAGGACACACTGAACATGCCTGGCCAGTTAATTTTTGTATTTTTAGTGGAGATGGAGTTTCACCATATTGGTCAGGCTGGTCTCGAACTCTTGACCTTAGATGATCCACCCACCTTGGCCTCCCAAAATGCTGGGATTACAGGTGTGAGCCACCGCACCTGGCTATAAACACTTAATTTCAAACTCAGCCTCGAGCAGGGGCCTCTCACCATCACTTCTTCTAGCCGCTGTGCACTTCTACAGAATCTTAGGCGGACCGGAGTAGATTAGAAAGGGAAGAAAAGATCAGCTCCTAAATGCCAGCTCTCTAGTAAGAGTATTTTCTAGTAAGAGCCTGTTTCCGCCCCGGATGACACCAGTGTGATTACAAGTGCAAGGTCTGCAGATTCCCCTACCCACCAGGGTGTTCGGACCTCCCCATGTGAGCAACATTTTTCTTTTTCTTTTTCTTTACTTATTTTTTTTTTTTTTGTTAGGAATTTTACTCTTGTCACTCAGGCTGGAATGCAGTGGTGCGATCTTGGCTCACTGCCACCTCTGCCTCCTGGGTTCAAGTGATTCTCCTGCCTCACCCTTCTGAGTAGCTGGAATTACAGGTGCCCACCACCACGACTGGCATACACACACACACACACACACACACACATTGTATTTTTATTAGAGACGTGGTTTTTGCCATGTTGGCCAGGCTGGTCTCAAACTCCTGTCCTTGGGTGATCCACCTGCCTCAGCTTCCCAAAGTGCTGGGATTACAGGTGTGAGCCACCACACCTGGCCTAGCAACATTTTTCATAAGAGGCAGCCTACTGTACTGGTGATATAGGAGTGAAGAAGAAATTATTTAGGCAGATAGTGAGGATATAGGAGTCCTCAGTAAGGTTTTCCTCTTAATGAAAAGCAGCCCCCAAATCTTTTTTTTCCCCCTAACAAAGAGCATCTTGTAAAATTCAGCTGCAGACACAGGCAAGCGAGCTGGAAGCTTGCACAGTTGAATGTGGGCATTTGTGCCAGTAGCAAAAGTCTACCTGGGACTAGGCATGTTCAAAATGGCGCCTCCATCTTCCATTCTTTTTGCTGAACCACGTGTATAGTAAGGAGAAGACAACATGACGCTGGCCAGGCAAAGACCCCATTTGCATAATAAGATTGGAGTGGGGCGACCAGCCTTCCCTGGTCACTAGGTAAATCACACACAGCCTCCTCAAGCCTGTCTGTCAAATCTGGAGCAATCTGCTGGTTTTTCCTTCCCGGCATCCCTCTTTCTTGCAAGCAAGAGAGCTGTTCTCCTTTCTCTTTCTTCTGTCTATTAAACCTCCACTCCTAAACTCACTCCTTGTCTGCTTGTGTGTATTGGCAATCTCATCTTCTTGGCGCCAGACGATGAACCCTGGGTATTTACCTCAGACAATGACACTGCCTCACTGGGTTAAGGATATGGAATAAAATCCATGTGCTAGGTTGCTCTGTTGATCCTAATTCTTCACCCATCCCTCCAGCCACATCATTTTCCTTGTTGACTTTTCATTTTCTTCCCACTCCTCTAATGTGAGTTCAGCTATGTGACTCTTTAGGCAACAGAAGGAGCTGAGGTTATGTAAAATCCCAAGACTACTCCTTCCCAGGCCTGTGAGTTTCCCTTTGCCCTCTTGCATCTCCTCCATGCCAGGAGAATAACATGCCCAGGACAACCTGCTGGATGAAAAGAACAGGAGAAGGGCAGAGCCATGCCAATGAATCCCTAGCCCACCCCCAGCCAACCCACAGACCTTGAGCTAAATGATAGCTTATTGTTGTGTCCTGGGAAGATATTTGGTGTTGTTTGTTCAGGTTCAGTTTCTTGACTTTTCATGAAGAACTAGAACTAGATGGTTCTTAAGGGTACTTTTAGCTCTGAAATCACGCAGTTCCTTAGATCTCCAATAAATCATCCCCCAGTATCTTTGGCTTGAGCATTTATTACATTGTATTGCAGGAAACATATCAAGTGTCTGCCTCCCCGACCGATTGTGAGATCCAGGTGGATCAGCCACATCTTACTTGTCTCTGCAGCACAGTGTCCATCTCTGCGCTGGACAGAAACATCAGCTGCCATCAGTTAATGTTCGTTGTGGGAGTGACTACGTGGCCAAGGGGGCCTTCCAGTGGCCCATTCAGATAGGCAGCAAGTTCACTGACTTTCTGTTCTCAGAGACAAACAGGTATCTCCAGTACACCCAACTATGTGCATGCTGTCCTTTGTGCAGTGGGTGACTTGATCAACCAGGACTTTTTTCATTTAATGAATGTGTAGCATACTTATCAAATGCATACCATGTATCAAAGTGCTTTTAGATTTTCATGTATATATTTGTATATTTAGTTATCTTGTTAACTAACTATAACAAGATAATACCTGCAAATGATTTAAAAATAGGTCCTATAAAAGGATATCCAGTGAAAATTAAGTCCCTCCTCTTCTTCATTGTTAGTGCCCCCAGGTCAACTGTTATAGTTTCTGGGATAACTTTCCAGAGATATTCTGTGAATGTACAAGCAAATAGGCATCTATCATCCCATTTCTACTTTCTTTTGTGTATTAATGGTGCATACTTGCACACTCTTTTTATTTTGCTTTCCTCACTGTTTGCTTTAGATAGCACAGTGTTTAGTAGACATAGCTCTATCTTGATATTCTAATGGCTGCATAGTATTCCATTTTATAGATGCACCACAATTTAAGCAACCCTTGTTGAGGGTGTCAAAGTTAATTTCAGTCTTTGGGCCAAACTCCTCTGAAGGGCCTTTGAAGACCTTGACCTCATTGGGAACCAGCAGGGATGGGCACTTGACCAAAAGGCCAGCTGGGAATGATATCTAACCCATACTCCACTCATCAAGCCAGGAACTCTAATGTATCGCTGTAGCTGCCAGATGTACAGGTGTAAGAGAGGTTCTCCCTGGCCTCATCCCTCTAAAAGTCTTAAAGAGGTAGCCCTGTGTTCCTAGCACCCAGCCTATCTCAGAGCTTAGCTAAGTGAGATGGCCAGTTGCCACCTTAAATAACCACAGATGCTAACTACTCTGTAAGCAGGTAATTATGAAGAGTCAGAACCAAGTAATAGATACTGAGTAGGGAGGTGGATAAAAGGCTGGGACTTAAGCATGGACCAGACATAACAAGGGTACCAGACCAAAGGAGTGTCCCATAAATAGAAAAAAAGAGGGAATACAGAGGGCATGGGGATAGACAGTGATGCTGAGAGTTGATCTCCTGGGCAGGTGGGGGAGCCCTGGGGGATCGGTTTTGGGGGTTCCTGAAGGTTAACAGAGGACAAGAAAAGTTAATGGCTGCAAATAGAATTGTGAACATCTGATGAAAAAATTTTAAAAACTCCTCTTTAATATGATTTTTTTTCTTTAAAAAAAAAAAAAAAAGCTATTTATCCAAACTCCTCTTCTTTCTATGATCTCACATCTTTAAATACACAAAACATGATAATTTTATGAGCAAATCACATTATACATAATACATTTTTGTGTTTCAAATCTTACAAAATGACTTAAGTTCCATAAAGTGTGTTAATTGTTTTTAAAGAAGAATGCATATATTTCAGTGTTCCCACGTTGCTACTTAATCTGCTCTCCTCCATCACAAACTTTCCCCCCGAATTGGCTTCAACGTTTTGGAAAATTTCTTCTCTGTAATTCCAAACTTCTCTTCAAGGATGACTTCTCCTTTCCAGATAAGATCTGGACTCTGATTCCAATGTCACCATTTGTTTGCAGTTTGACTTCTGATGAGTCGCTTAAGCGCTCTAGTCCTTGGTTTCCTATCTGGAAAGTGGAAACCATAACAATACTTGCCCCATGTTGGGATGATTGCATGGTATGTGTTCAGTATCTGGCACAGTGCTCAGTGCACATTAGGCAGATTTCATGTTCTGTTTCTCCTTCCGGATACCGTTCAGAAAGTGCTCTTTGGTCCTGGACCAGTGGTCTCTCATAGTAACCCGGCTGGGTTAGAAATTAGATAGTGATATTTAGGTAAAATAAGGAGGGATCAGAAGTCAAGAGAAATGACTTGAGATAGATCTCAAGCAGAAAATGTGACACCAGGAAAAAAAAAAAAAGCAAAAACAAAACAAAGAGAGGCCCTCTGCTGGTACACAGGAGAAGACAGGTCTGTTGGAAGAGGCAGGGAGAAATCTCTGGGATGACAAATTGTCCTGGTTTGCCGGGAACTGAGAAGTTCTCAAGATGTGAGACTTTCAGTGCTAGAACCAGGAAATCAAGACAAGTTGGTCACCCAATGTCTTAACCTTTCGGAAGTCATGAAGCACCCTTACCAGGCCCATGAAAGACTGGGTGGACCCATCTGTCTCTTGATAGAGTAATCGCCATTTTTTTTGTTGGAGAAATATTGAAAGGGCAGGGAAGAGACCACAGGGCCAAGAAAACACTGAGAGTGAGAGAGATCATCAGCCGAAAATGACTCAATAACTCCAATTGGCTAGCGGAGGCCCCATCCCACCTCAAATATCCATTTGTGTTCCAAAAGAAGCTTCAATTTGGGTTTAAAAGGATGCTTTTTCCCAAACAAGGACAAAGATCCTTCCATCAGCACAGCAAGGAAGCAGCACTGTTCAGACAGGACCTCTGATCCCCCCGGAGACTCCAGAATCACTGGTTTCCCCAGAGAGAGAAGAATAACTGGGAAATTAAAAACAAAAAAATTCAACAGGGCGTGACCCCAGGAGAACTCTCAGGAGCCTCATGTGGGAGAATTATTAAGGGCACAATAAAATAATCATGTATTTGCCTTTGAGTGTCCATGCACTCTGTCCTGATGTTACTCATGCCTCCCCCATCCATCTGGGGTCAGAGGTACTACATGGCCCCGTGGTCCAGCTGCCAGCAACTCCAGGGTCTGCCTGATGTATGCTAAGCTGCTGCAGGAGCTGGTCTGTCCTCTTTTGATTCCTCTTTTGAAGTCTGTTTTTGTCTTTTAAAAATATTAAGCCCTTCAAGACTTCTTCTCTCAGCAAGGGGTCCTCTGCAGTGCCTGTCGAAGTCAGAGGCCCAGGAGAGCTGGAGAAGGGGCAAAGGGAATGGTTCTCTCCAGGGCAGCTTTTGCACCCTGAACCGGGTTGAAGTCATCAGTGCATGGATGCAACTGGAACATTCATACAAGGGTCAAACACCCCATCTTCTCTCCTTCAAGGGAAGGAAAACAAAGCCACAGCCAGGGACATGGGAGGACAATTTTGGTCCTGGAGCCCTTCCAGCTGCAATCAAAGCCTCTTATTCTTCAGGCAATGTGAAGCAGAGGAAGCTGGTTTGGGTAAAGGGTAGTTTGGGTACATGGTATCACACTAGTGGTATCATTGATAGGATTCAAGCTCGTCCTTCTGTGTACATTTGACCGAGATGTATATGGATCCCAGACACTGTCCTCCCAATATCCAGGAGGCAAGGAGGCTTTCGTGTCTGTCTGTTTCGGTCTCATGCATATTTCACGGCATCCAGGGTGAATGGGTCCTCTGGACATTTTCCAACAATCTCAGACTTTCTGGAGCCAAGAGCCACATCATGTTTTCAGAGGGATAAATTGTCTAACTTTGCAGAGATAATGATCCAGGTTCCATTCACCCACTAAAAGGTTTGAATGAGGGAGATCAGTAGAGGTGTCCTAAAAACCATTAGAAACAAAAGGAAAACTGTTGCATAAATACCTGGTACGTAAACTACCCTGTTTTAAGGCAACCATCCAACCCTTAGCAGCAAAAAGGGATGATGCTGGGGAGGGGAAGTTCTCCATTGCCCCGCTTTTTTGCTGATATAATTTCTGCTTTATGCTTTCTCGTTAAAACTTCACAACCTTGTTACAAAGGATAGGAAAGACCTTGCTCTCAGGAAATGTTGCTTCATCTAGCTCCAGACTGTCTCTGCTGTAATTACAGCCACGGAAGCTAAAAGGATCAACATTTTCATTGTGTTTCCTTGTTTTCACATGAATCTTATTCCATTTGACTTCCCCATCCATGCCCATGTCCCTAGTTTTCAAATGAGGAAACTGAGATTTGGTGATCTTTGGACTTTGAGACTGATGCTGTCTCATTTCATATCAAGAATAGAAATCAGATCCCTTTTCTCTCCTCACTGGGGGCAGACAATCATCATTACTTGAAAAAATCTGTGTTTGGTTTCCTCCTTTCTGGGATTTTCTCACTGCTACCACTTCTAACGAGGAGAACGTACCTCTTAGTGGTTATTGGTGCAGATGTCTGGAGTTTGAGCAAGTGCTGGACACAAGCCATCCTCGTGAACACATGTGGTTGACGATGAGAAGAAACAGCAACCTGCTCTTGATTTGAAATTAGAGTCCTGCTAGCAGAGAGTTCTTCTCTTTCTGAGCTTTACTCTTCTCCTCTGTAAAATGTGGGCAAGTGGGAGTCCCTAGCTCTTGGATTATTGTGAAGAATAAATGAACGAAGGCCAGGCATGTTGACTCACACCCGTAATCCCAACACTTTGGGAGGCTGAGGCGGGAGGATCACAAGGTCAGGAGATCGAGGCCATCCTGGCTAACATGGTGAAACCCCGTCTCTACTAAAAATACAAAAAATTATACAGGCATGGTGGCATGCACCTGCAGTCCCAGCTACTTGGGAGGCTGAGGCAGGAGAGTTGCTTGAAACTAGGAGGCGGAGGTTGCAGTGAGCCGAGATCACACCACTGCACTCCAGCCTGGGTGACAGAGCGAGACTCCATCTCAAAAAAATAAAATAAAAATAAAAAATAAATGAATTAACATAAATTCTTATTTGCCCATTACAAATTGAGCTAAATAGGGTCATGATTATAAAATGTTTACCAGGGATCCTGCCACATGAATGCTCAGCAAATGTTACCCACCCATGCCTCCTGGAACAGGGCACTCCACTTCCAGTTTACGTGCTAGGAACCTATATATTCTAGACACCAGGTAACTTCTACCTTCGGTTCTGGTAACTTTTCATGCTTCCTTCCTCCTTTGAATTTTGTCTGTGTGCAAAGCCAATTCCCGAATTAGTCCCATGGGGGACACCTCTGGTTGGATTAGGGGTCTGTCTGTTGTTCATCCATTGGCTGGCCAAAGACCCATAAGGTCATCTAACCCAGAGGAGGCTGGCCAGTTAACTTGAGGCCTATCTGCAGGCCCAGTCAGCCTGGCTTTCTCTGGATGTGCCACATAAAATAAGAAGAGGATTAGTTCAGTGAGAGACAGTGGATAATGGAGTTGAGAGGTGACAGATGCAGAGCCATCATTAGGGAGAAAGTTTGCAGAGGTAGAGAGAGATAGATGGAGTAGGTTGTTTCTAACACTATCTTGAATCCCAATGGCTTTTCTAGTTCCGCTTGCATCATAAATATGCTTTCAATATCTATCCCCTATCCCCCTTTAAAGGTGACTATAGTCCCTTAAAGTAAGGTGCCCATATAACTTTTCATCAATTGAGAATGAAAAGGAATATGCTGTCTTAGAAGATGCAAAATTCTCTTTTGGGACATTCCTGCTCCCTACATAAAACCAGAGACAGGTCATGCAACTGTCATTCAGCTCCATCCTTAAATTGTTTTGATGAACCAGTCACACACCTTCCCTGAGTGAGCCTCAGTCTCCTCATCTGTCAAACTGCCTGGACAACCTCTCAGGCTCTGACATCCCATGAGCCGTAGAGCCTTTGATACTCTGTGTCTTTGAGGGTGGCCAAGCCCATTTTGGAGGGGATCAGAGACTCAAGTACGAATCGCAGAGTGAAGGCATCCTGGTTCCTTAGGCCCTGGGCAGGACTATCTTGGTGCTTCTGCCTTGTACCCCTTGGTGCCTACAGAAGAAATGGAGATGTATTATCAACCAAAGAATGAAGATAAATATAGCCTTTGTTGGATTAATAGCCCCAGAATTACTCACATCTCCTTCAAAATGAAGCAAAGATCATGTGCTGCCTGACAGCCGCCCATCTGGCCCTAGAAGACTCGCCATATGGGTAGTTCTCACTAATTATAGTTAAATACTGAAGGGAGGGGGTCCAACGTGGTGCCGCCTCAGATCAGAAGTCCCGTGGTTTCCCCTCTCCCAGGAGACAGTGGAAAGGTCATGTGGTCACTCTGTTCTGACCTGTCCAGGAGCACGCAGGTGTGTCATTGAACTTCTCCAGAACCAATTTTCTCTGATTCAAAAGTGGAGAAATAATACTCATCTTTCTCTCTGTCATAAAGGGGTTAACAACAGTGGCCTCTGTGCCAAATAAAGAACCTATCAAGATCTAGGATCATGGAGAAATCCAAGGAAACAATAATTTGATAAAACCACATTAGGTTCCTATTATGGATCCAAGTCCTTGTTCAGTGCATTGCAATGTATATAAAAGACAGAAATATAGAATTATTTTAATTAATTAATTATTTTGCTAGTCCCAGGCAAAAAACCCTTAGTGAATCATTCTGATCCCAGAAAGGAATTTCCCTTGTAGAAAGCACAGTTGCTACCTACAGTGTTGCTTTCTTAAAATAGTTGGAGGTTACATTCTGTCTTTCTCAGGAAGATAAGGAAATAACTCATTTGAAAAATGAGAAATGTGTTTTCTACACCTGCCTTTGGATAATCACCAAGAACCATCAATTTAGCTGTAGACCACATGTCGGATGGGGGACTTAGTTTTGGGTGAGGGGAGGTGGAATATTCAATTTGTGGGTGGATGTTCATCAGGGGTTTCATTTTTCCTGCATTGCTTTGTCCATTCTAGACCCTGGTTCTCTAGGCACAGCTAGCTTTCCTTACCTATAACACCATCAGAGTAACAACATTTCTGTGGAGTCTCAAACCTCCACACCCTCAGAATCCAGGTAGGCAATATATTAATATATGACTAACGTGGAACAGATGCAAGAAAACACAGCTCTCGGAGTTTGTTAACTGATCCTCTTTTTAAAAAGATGCGGCCACAAGGATATTCTCTTCTGAAACCAAAACAGCAATGACAGTATGATGACAAATGAAAACTGATGCCTGGCTCCAGAGTCTGGGAGACAACGAAGTGTGGGTGGGATAGTTCATTAGTGAGAGAGTCCATACCCTGTGCCAAGGAGTCCCCCTTCTGAACAACTAATACATGGTTGCTGATATGGTTTGACTGTGTCCCCGCCCCAATCTCATCTTGAATTGCAGCTCCCATAATTCCCTTGTCTTGTGGGAGGGACCCAGTGGGAGATAATTGAATCATGGGAGTAGTTTCCCCCATACTGTTCTCATGGTAGTGAATACGTCTCATGAGATCTGATGCTTTTATAAAGGGAAACCCCTTTCACTTGGCTCTCATTCTTCTCTCATCTGCCACCATGTGAGATGTGCCTTTCACCTTCTGCCATGATTGTGAGGCCTCCCCAGCCACGTGGAACTCTGAGTCCATTAAACCTCTTTCTTTTGTAAATTGCCTCTGGTAATGTCTCTGGTAATGTCTTTATCAGCAGTGTAAAAACAGACTAATACAGTTACCATTTACCAGTGAAGTTCCAACATTGCCAGATAATGAACTTTTCTAGAGATACTCTCAACTAGGATATTAATGTGTAATATTCTGATTTTTTTAATGCAAATTTTTAAAAAAGTACCTGAAGCTTTTGATATGGTTTGGCTCTGAGTCGCCACTCAAATCTCATGTTGAATTGTAATCTGCAGTGTTGGAGGAGGGGCCTGGTGGGAGGTGATTGGATAATGGGGGCAGATGTCCCCCTGCTGTTCTTATGATAGTGAGTGAGTTCTCGTGAGATCTCATTGTTCGAACGTGTGTGGCACTTCCCCCTTAACTCTCCATCTCCTGCTCTGCTCTGCAAAGATGTGCCTGCTTCCTCTTTCCTTCCACCAGGATTCTAAGTTTCCTGAGGCCTCCCTAGCCATGCATCCTGTATAGCCTTTGGAACCGTGAGTCAATTAAACCTCTTTTCTTCATAAATTACCCAGTCTCAGGTAGTTCTTTGTAGCAATGCAAGAATGCCTAATACAGCTTTCAAGTATTATTTTTAAAAAGAGGCGCCACCTTTACTCTGGCTTGGCTGAAGTGATAGGATGTGAGGCTACCAGGGGCCTTCTTGTCAATCTAAGGAGACAGCTTACCCAACGTGTCACCAGCACAGAAGAAAGCAGAGCTGAGGGATGGTAAGCATCCCAGTCCTGGTGATGTGATTTGAACCTCAAGATCCAGCCACACCTGAAGCTTTCAATATCCCTGAACTTCCTAATTGCATAGCCTAACAATCTCTTCTTTTTGCTTCCTAGTTAGAGTTATGGCTCTTTTACTTGAAACTGAAAAAACAATCCTAATCAATACAAGGACCTCAGCGTCATTCATGAATAATTGATAACAGCATTGTTGAGAATGAGCATGCCAAAGATCTGCTGATATCTGAAATGGCTGGAAAAGAGTATGTGTTGGGGCTGAGCACATTGTACAGAGAGGAAGAAGCTACATCACAGATAACCTAGGGTGCTTTCCTTAGCAAGCCAGTGAAGGGTTTGGGAGATGGCCACAGCATTCTGTCTTGGGATTTTATTTGGAAGTCTGGCTTCTACACTGCAGGTCCTGTCTTTTTTTTCTGCTGGTTGGTTCCAGGGCAGTAAAGGGTCTGCCTCCTGAGTGATGGGATGGAAAGATTAGGCCCATGTTTTCTGGAGTTCTAATACCTCTGAGCCTGTTACAGACTCATTTGACTGGTTTGTAATCTCCAGGTGAATGTACAGTAAGCAGAAGCTCTCTCGGCACTTTGAATACATAATACAACATAGCAAAAGTCACAATAATGGGAGAACAAATGGCACAATATTTTCCTAAGTGTATTTGGATTAGATTTATGTTAGACTTGGGAACCTGGCAATTTAATAGGTGGGAGAACTTTTGTCAAACTTCAGAAGTACATGTATAATCCATGGCCTCTTGGTACATGGAACTTCAGGGAGGGATTCTAACCTGAGAGACAGACATGGTATGACACAGAGCAAAATACTGTCACCTGTCCCCTTGCTGAGCCTTCTCTTGCAATTTATGGGGACTGTCAGTTACTAACCATCTAAATAACTCATTTCCATGCCAGAGATTATAACTGGAGCAGAAAATACCGGAGCACAATCCCTCGTTGTGACTTTTTTTTTTTTGAAAATGGGACACAGTCTGGTCTGTATGGGTGTTATGAAGTTAGAGTTGTCATAAGGACTATTAGGTCCTTTTTGCCATATCAGTCTTTCACCTTATTATTTTACACGGGTCCTAAAGTTCATCCAAGAAGCACTGAAATGGAACCAGCGGAGACAGGATGATAAGACGTTGTTTTCATATCCTAATAGCAAAGGCTCTGAGATTAAACAGACTTGGATTTGAATCATGATTTCTCCAGTTGCAATCTGCTGTCTTAAACAACTAATTTATGTCTCTGAGCCTCAGTTTCCTTATCAATAAAATGAGAACAACAGTAGCACCGACATAGAAGTTGTGCATAGAATGGGTGTTCCCTCGTGCTTCATTTAATAAAATGAAGAATTCATGAATTTCAGGCATAATACCCATAGTAGATTTTTCCTTTTTTTGTTTGTGTGTGTTTGTTTTGAGAAAGAGCTGTGGAGAAGAAAAAGAGAGAGAATAAGACAGCATAGTGTTTAACCATCTGGACTTTGAGGCCAATCTGCTGAGGTTCAAGTTAAAGGCTCTGCTAGCAGCTTGTTGAGTAACCTGCTCAAATGACTTAACTTCTCAGTGCCTCAGTTAGTCTTCCATAATGTGGGGATAATAACACTATTTAGATATTAGATTGTTATGAAAGTTATATGAATGAATATATATCTATAAAGTGTGTGGAACAGTGCCTGGAAAATAATGGACTATACATCTTAGCTATCAGCAATGATTATATTATTATTAATTGGACACTGCTATTATTTCTGTTAGGAATGATAATGATAATTACTCATTTGATGTGGAGGGCTATAAGATTTGGAAGGATGATTAAAAGTATGTAAACTTTAGATTGAGTTATTCGTGATTTAAAGTATGCTCAACCTTCATTTCTACATCTATAAAATAGGAACAATAACTGCTACCTCTTGGGACTAATTGAGAGCATGGTATACCAGCCTTGGACACAGTGCCTGTCAAGATTATCTCTCATTTTACAGAGGAGGATGTATAGGAGGTTAAGCCATCTGCCTACGTACACACAAATGGCTTAACCTCCTGTATTTGGCCAAGTGTCTTTCCCAAAATTCTTTGCTTTTTTTCCTCCCCAGATGCTTCCTCTTCTAAAGGAATCTGGGAATATATAGGGGACAGTGTTATCCTTTGGATGTGATGGTGCCTTGTGAATTGATGCATTAGTTGGGGTATACTGGAGAATTCATCTGTTTTGAAAACTCCCCTCCAGGTGAATCCTCAGCGGCCATGTTCCTGCCATGTGACCTCAGCCTCCTGTTATGTGATTGGACCAGGGTAGACACATGATCAAAACTGTCCAATCAGATTCACCCTCTGGGGAGCTGGAAATCGGAACTTGAGTCTTTACAAACCCTCCACCACAATCCAGACAGGGGGATCCTTTTGAAAGGCAAATCTAAAAATCAGTCATGTTTTCTCTGCTTCAAACAGCACTGTGGCTCCCTATTGCTCTTATCCAGCCTGGCCTTAGCCATGATGGCCCTGCAAGGTTTTAATTCACGCCATCTCACCTTTCATTTTGCAGCCACACTGGACTTTGATGCCCCTTGAGCTCAACATGTGTCCTCTTGCTACTGGGCCTTTGCACATGCTGTTCCGTCTGCAGAGAACACCAGCCCACCCTCCACTCCACTCTCTCCTCTTTCCAATATCATTTCCATGGTTACTTTCTCATGCAAACCTTCCCTAATCTCCCTGACTGGGTCAAATTTGTCTACTGTGGGTTTTCATTGCACTGTGTGCCTTTCCATCAAAACACTAACCACACTTGTGATTATACATTTGTATGTATGATTATTTGATTAATAACTGTCTCTCCCAGCAGACTCCAAGCTGCACTGGGAAGGATCTGTCTTTATTTCTGTCCACTTCTGTATTCCCGGCACCTGGCACAGTGCTTGACCCATTGTAGATACTCAATAAATACTTGCCAAGAAAATGAATAAGAATCAGGGATGTGTAGAGCTTCTGGGTGAAAGTCCACAAACCACTGCTGCTGAGATTCTTACAGTTGTCTTTGTCCCCACCCTTGCCTGTTTTAAAGTAGGCTTTTTTTCTTTCACATTTTCTGCAAATTCAATAAGACCCTCAACATCCTTTCATTGAAGTCCCATGTTTTGTTTAATCTTGTATGAGTGGATTCCTCTTCCCTGCAACCTAATACAACCTTTCATACTGCTGTAAGGAGATGGAGATTGAAAAAATCCCAAGGGTTTTCTTCCTCCAAGATGGTTCAAAATGAGGACAAACAACAGAGGCAATGATGATGACCATTGCTCTGAGAAATATAAAAGATGTCTATAGTTTATACCTGCTGTTATTTCTACCCCGACTCGGCAGACAACCTATCAAATCAGGAGCATGATTTCAGTTATCTCTGGTCCTAGTAGAGTTTTATCTTCATTTCTTACAATTCCTTTGCTAACCTGTATTTGCTTCTCCATTTTAAACACGCTTTCCTCCCACGGACCCTGTTTGAGTTAATCAGTAACCTATTCAAAGGCAAAACTCTCCTTAAAGGAAACATTGATAACAACATGTAAGGATCCTGTCTATATGTAGCAGAGACATACTGATTCATTTGAAACCTTTAGAAGTATCTCAGTCTCTGCATGTCTGCTCTGGATTCATTATTTATCTCTATTCCAACACTTTTCTGTGACTGAACCAGAGCAACATCCACCCAGTTGCCTAAGCCAAAAATCTGGGCATCTCTTTGCTTCTTTCCTCTCCCTCCCACAGTCAAATCCATTGAGTTCATCCACCATTCTGCCTGCTAAATATTTCCCAAATCTACCCACTTCCTCTCTGCATTCTCACCACCACCACCCTAGTTAAGCTGCCATGGTCTGTCTCTAAGACGCCTAAAACTCTTTTCCAATTTTCTCCCTGATTACATGCTTACCCCTTCCACACTACTCATCTTTCCAGACACAAAACTGATCCTATCTATTATTTCACCTGCTCTATATCTCAGCTGCCACATCAGGGTCACACCTTAGAACTCACTGTTACTGAACACTGTCCCATGTACAAACATCACAGATGCCAGCTTCCTACATTTTTTTTTTTTTTTTTTAGGACGGAATCTCACTGTGTCGCCCAAGCTGGAGTGCAGTAGTGCGATCTTGGTTCACTGCAACCTCCACCTCCTGGGTTCAAGCAATCCTCCTGCCTTAGCGTCCCCAGTAGCTGGGATTACAGGCATGTGCCACCATGTCCAACTAATTTTTTTTGTATTTTTAGTAGAGAATTTCACCATGTTGGTCAGGCTGGTCTCAAACTCCTGACCTCAAATAATGCACCCCTCTTGGTCTCCCGAAGTGCTGGGATTACAGGGGTGAGCCCCCACATCCAGCTCAACTTCTTCCTTTGTGGCTGCAAGCTCCTTTCATCTTTAAGGCAACAAACTCTAACTCTTCAACTTTGCTATGACTCTAATCCGTTTACACCATCACTTTCCCCACATTCAGTAGTCCCCTTCTGTTTGCCATTATTATTCTGCTTAGATTTCATGGTCCATCATTTGCAGTCACCTGCTTCCAAATGCCATCTACTCAATGTTCTTGTCTCCCGTTCTCCCTGCACCATACTTTCCTGGCAACACCCAGCGCTAGATGCAGTAAGGGCTACACACCTGAGCAGCTAAAAACCACAACAGAGAAAAACCCAAGAGGATGGTTTTACATCCTATGACGTTTTCCTGTTGAAACTGCTTTTCTGCTCTCAAAGATCTCAGAGATCTAATCCAAACTTATGAGTCTGTTATAAAGATTGAGTTAATATATGCAAAATGATTAACATATTACCTGGCACATGAGAAGTACTCAATGCATATTGACTATTGTTATTGTTAATATGATTATTTTTGTTTTATTTTTGTCATGATCATTAACCTGACCTATTCTTAGCTGTTGATCTTACTGCTTAGTCAGTTGAGAAACTGGAAAGCTTCAGATGAAAACTCTATAATGTTGCTGTGATCTTTGCACCAAATATGCATATCTCTCAATATCTCTAGTTATCTTCACATTCTTTTCTCTGAGAAATTATTTCTTATCTTCCCAAGGTTGATTCCTTAACATCTGATCTCAATCTTACATACTTTTTCTTTCATAAAACTTTCACATTTTCCCACTTTTTTCTTTTTCTCTCTAGTACCACAAATAAAATGCCAATCATCATCTGAACTAAAGTGTAAGCCACCTGCTCCCACACCACATCCTCAGGAAGATCCCTTAAGTCAAAAATGTAAAGCATATTCCATGAAATGGTTCTGGGAGTCTGGCTTCTAGATGGAGAAGGACTCAGTCTGGGAGGAAAATAATCATCAACTGCTTTACAAAAAAGTGAGAAATCCTATAATTAAAGTCCTAGTTGATTCACATATTTGTATCCTGAAAGTCATTTCCTTCGGAATTGTAATCCATTATCCTAAAGCAATTTCTCTCTGGTGCTGGTATGTCTAAAAGTGTAAGAAGCATCCTGACAGAAAGGCTGACTAATTATATTAGGCATCATGATCTTTAATTAGATCAATAGGAGAAGAGCATCAGTAAACATCTTGAGAAGCTTTTGTTACATTGGCTGGGTCCTCCAAGGAACCTCAGCATCAATACTAATCCATAAGAAAGTGTTCAGAAAGACACACTGGATTAACAAGGAGAGAAAGGATAATTTGGATAAAATTAATCACTGTTGTCATAGGACAAAAACAAAAATTGGCTTAGCAAATGGGTCCAGAGCATCAAAGACCATGCCCTTCTGTGCCACAGCCTCAGGACTACACTCAGCTTCACAACCCATGACTGTCTGTTGGCAGAGACAAATGACAATTTCATCACCAATGTATACTCCTCTTCAAGGGAAAACCCTGGAATTACTTTACTTATAATGAAATCACCCAAGAAACCCACTGAGTGTGAATCACAGCGCAGAATCAAAGCTTTTCTTACTCACTGACTTTGTGGAGAACGAGGGTGGAGAGTGATGGGATTGGAGAACCAGCCAGTAGGTCTGTATTTGGCCATCATTTAGATCTTGGTTTTATAACAATTCATCTACAAAAGATTTGTGTGTGTATAGGCATGGGGGGTGGAAATTACTACGGACCAGGAATGGTTCCAAGTGCTGCAAACTTGTTCTCCCCCATCATTCCTTTTTTAGCTCTTCTTCCTTCTTCCTCCTCTATGCCCTTTTCCTATTTCTGAGGGTTCTCTAAAGCTGTGGCAGACTTCAAAATTATTTTCTAAAGATCAGATCCTTGCAATATGTTTTCCCACAGTGCATCTGCCACCAAATAGAATAACATGGTAATAATATTGATAATAATGACAACAGTAGAAACGATCATAGTGGCAACAATAGTGACACAATGGCCATATGTACTGAGTTCATACCATTTGCCAGGCATGATGATAAGCACTTACAATAGATTCTATTATTGGTCTCATTTTATAGGTGGATAAACGGAAGCCACAGCAAGGTGAATGTATAGGCCCCAAATCTCACAACCAGTAAATCACAGAGTCCAAGTTCGAGCCCGTGAAATATGCTGCCAAATCCTATGTTCTTGATCATTACAGTATAGTAAGGACCTCAAAGGAGGCATTAGTTCTCTCGGCTTCTCTTACCAGGAAAGAGCTAAGATAAGTCACTCTGTTCATTCTACAGGTAGAGAAAACGGAGTCTTCAAGGGCCTACAACATTCCCCACGTATGTAGAATTGGAAGGAAGTAGACAGAGGCCAACCCAGAGTAATTCCATAATTTGTGAGTAAATCTCTACTGCGACTTGTTTAGTGGGTCACCCAAGCTGCTTGCTTGGGTACATTAATTTTTTTTTTTACTTTTATTAAGTTCAGGGTACAGGTGCGGGTTTGTTATATAGGTAAACTTGTGTCATGGGAGTTTATTGCACAGATTATTTCATCACCCAGGTATTAAGCCTAATACCCATTAGTTATTTTTCCCGATTCTCTCCCTCCTCCCACCCTCCACCCTCTGAAAGGCTCCAGTGTGTGTTGTTCCCCTCTGTGTTCATGTGTTCTCATCATTTAAGTGAGAACATGTGGTATTTGGTTTTCTGTTCCTGTGTTAGTTTGCTAAGGATACTGGCTTCCAGCTCCATGCATGTCCCTGCAAAGGACATAATTATGTTCTTTATTTATTGCTGCACAGTATTCCATGGTGTACATGTGCCACATTTTCTTAATCCAGCCTATCACTGATGGACATTTAGGTTGATTTTATGTCTTAGCTATTGTGAATAGTGCTTCAGTGAATACACGTGTGCATGTGCCTTTATAATAGAATGATTTATATTCTATTATACCCAGTAATGATCTTGCTGGGTTGAATAGTATTTCTGTCTTTAGGTTTTTGACGAATCACCACACTGTCTCCACAATGGCTGAATTAATTTACATTCCCACCAACAGTGTATAAGTTTCTTTTTCTCCACGACCTCACCAGCATCTGTTATTTTTGGACTTTTTAATAATAGCCATTCTGACTGTTGTTAGATTGTGTTTTTGAGTTGCATTTCTCTAATGATCAGTGACATTGGGCTTGTTTTCATATGATTGTTGGCCTCATATATGTCTTCTTTTGAAAAGTGTTCATTCATGTCTTTTGCCCAATTCTTTATGGGGTTGTTTTCTTCTTGTAAATTTTAAAAAAATTTCTATAAGTTTAAGGGGTACAAGTGCAGCTTTGTTATAGGGACATATTTCATAGTGGTAAAGCCTGGGCTTTTAGTGTAATCATCACCCAAATAGTGCATATTGTACCCATTAAGTAATTTCTCATCCCTCATCCTTCTTCCACTCTCCTACACCTTCAAGTCTCCAGTGTCTATCACTCCATGCTCCACGTCCATGCCTATGCATTATTTGGCTCCCCTTTCTAAGTGAGAACATATGGTATTTGACTTTCTGTTTCTGAGTTATTTCACTGAAGATAATGGCCTTCATCTTCATGCAACTTACTGCAAAAGCTTAAGTCGGCTGCGACGCCACCAGATATTCATGGAATAAAGACCCTTACAGCTTTATAGAGCACGTGATGGTCAAGGTCTCGGGCAAAACTGGGTTTCCTGAAGACTAGGTCAGACTTGGTCATCTCTGAATCAACTGCATCAGTGTCGACTGAAAACAGCTCTTCTATGAAATGTAGCAATTTTTGACAATTCCTTTGGAATAGAATTACAAAAGTTACTATTGACCCTTGTTGTTGGCTTTCACGAAGGATGTCAAGGACAAAAAAATGAGGTGATAATAGTCCCCCACTCATGGCATGTTATCATTCTTTGTGGTAGAAGTCTCTTTTATTCTATTATTTACGTTTGTATTTGTATACATTTTTTCCCTAAAAACAAAAAACAGAATTATCATTTGATCCAGCAGTCAAGTGGTGTCTACCCAAAGGAAAACAAACCATTCTATTTTATTATTTTCATTTCCCCTTTTCCCCTACCATACCGTATATACACCAGTGGACGTAATACATATCCTTCAAGTAACCTTCCATGTTTTATAATCATTGAATATATACCTGCACCCTTAAAAAATATGGTGATGCTTGTGTGTGCATGTTCTTAATTTGCATAAATAGTATTGTGCTATAAACCCCAACCTGTTTTCCTACCTTTCTTCCTTCACACTGGGTTTTTGAGATTTATTCACATTTGTTCTATGTAATGCAGCACGTGGATCTCTGGTTTTTTTGGCCATCTTTTATTCTCTACCTTTATTCATTGACTCAAAAGCAATCAAAGGAAAATTGTATTGTGCTTATGTAGTTTCTTTTTAGTTCTTTTCTTGGCAATATGAGAAAATATAATGTCAGGGATGCATTGTTTATTTCAACCAAAGAAAAGGAGGGAAAATTGCCATTTCTGAACAGTTGCTCAACCACTATTTTGAGCACGGGGTCAGGTGTAGTATATTCATTTAATTCTTAAACCAATCCTATGAGGCAGAGAACATTATCTTCATTTTATCAGATGCAGATCCTGGGGTCATAGCCTCAGTGTAAAGGCTCCATATCTTGTTTGGGCACTCAGGTATTTTAGCAGGTAGAGGTAGGACCCAAATACATCTTTTATGGAGTACATCTGTAATCCAATTCCAAGTAAAATTACTCTACGCAAGGCCATTACCCACATTTGGGCTCACAGAAATCCTGTGCTTAAATGTCTTCCTTTTTCAGGGCATAATGCAGAGACAATGGTCGTTTAGAGTGGGTGCAAAAGGAAAACTTGAGGACCTCTTTCAAAAGAGCATTGCATTTCTGGACAAAGAAAAAAATACTAAAATGAACTTGGCTCAACTAAAATTCTGGAAGATATTATCCGTGAATGATGTAATTTAGTTTTTTAGGGGCCACTGATTGACATAAGAACACTGGGTTATTTCTAGAATGAGTGTTGTGTCTGGCCTGTCTTCATTCTCCTGCAGAATTTCTTCTTTTTCTTCACCATCTTTAAGAATGTACTATTGCTGCCCAGAGCTCCTCAATTTTTTTCTGACAGTTGTGGAAGGTAGAATAATGTTACCCCCACCCTAAGATGTCCACATCTTAATCCCAAGAACTTGTGAATATGTTGCATTACCTGGCAAAGAGGAATTAGGATTGCAGATGGAATTAAGATTGCTAATCAGCTGACCTTAAAATAGGGAGATTATCCTGGATAAGCCTCATGGGCCTAATGTAATCACATAATCACAAGGGTGAGGCTTGTGTTGAATTTCTAACCCACATAACACTATAAAATAATATATTTGTGTTGTTTTAAGCCACTAAGTCTGTGGTAAGTTGTTATGGCAGCCACAGAAAATTAATACAATAATAACGTTAAGACAGGTTTAGCATCCCATATCTAAAATGCTTGACACCAGAAGTGTTACAGATTCTGGAATTTTCTTTTTTGACTTTTGAATATTTGCATTAGATTTAACAGTTCGGCACCTCTAATCCAAAAATTCAAAATCCAAAATGCTCCAATGAGCATCTCCTTTGAGCACCATATCCATGCTCCAAAAGTGTGAGATTTTGGTACACTTCAAATTTTGGATGTTTTCGATTAGAGAGGCTCAACCTGTATTTCTCACATACGTTTACATGCCAAGAGTGATGTGCTAAGCTTCTCACTTGAGGCATGTGCTATTATTGCCCTTAATGTATGGGTGAGGAATCTGAGAGGAACCCTGGTTGAGTAATTTGTCTAAGAACAGCTGGTAACTGGTGGAGCTGATGCCTGGTGCCTGACTCTGTAACCAACCAAGCAGCAGCCAGTCAGTCTCCACAGTCCTACTTAACCAACCACAGACAGAGACTGAATGGCTGCTGCTTGATGGGAGGCTGAATTATGTTAGGGAGAATCTGATTGGTCCTGTTTGAATCATGTGATCAGCTCTAGTCTAATTAGACTATGCTCAGGGAAGTAGGATCCTGTAGAGCAATCATGGAGGTCCGATCTGCTTCTATAGATTGAAGGGGCCGGAAAAGAAGAAGATTCAGGGAACAACTTGTCTTTTTACCAAAAGCTACGTTACAGAGTTCCCTCATTTGTATACTTTGTGGCCTCACCAGCTTCTTTTCTCCTTGTGCTCTCCATTTGCCTCGGACTAACATCCCCCTTTGCCAGAGTGGGTAGGTTAGTGGCCCACAGAGTCATTTCCAAACGCTGTTCCCTCATGCACACACCCACTCTTGACATTTGTTCTTTGAAATTACCAAGCCGATGTGTCTGTTCTCTTCTCCAGCCTGGTAAAGGATTCTTTGTAACCAAGGAAATAGATCTGCTTTTGAACTAAAGAGATAGATAAGAGGCATATAATTCCCATCTAGGATCTTTATATAGCAAATATCAACTCCCTTTGTTCTCTTACTTCCCACTAGCAAAATGCCAGTGAGGTTTACAAGGCAGCATCGGTTTAGATTTTCCTGTTGACTGATATTCAGTATGTCTTAATCACCCACAGTATTAACACATAGTGACTTGCATGGACTACGTGCTATTATTGCCTACGATGGTCTCGTAGAGGCAGCTCTGGATTTTTCAGAAAATATTAAAAACTTGCCTAAATAATGAGAGCGGTTGAAGTGATAGGGACAGACTCTAGAGATGTGTACGTGACTTTGCTGGTTAAGCACCAGCTCTCCGGTCAAGTGAGAATGCTCAAATACAAAGAGAAGGAGGGGGTGCTGGGAGCTCTAATACCACACAGAGCCACTGCTGCACTCACTAATCCATTGACAGTTGTAGCATTTCTGTTGCAACAAGTGCCCTTTGAGTTAGCATGATTAGACGTTTTCAATTCCAAGTTGCACATCTTTCCACATTTTACCATGACTGAAAGCATGAAACGACTGACAGTTGATGGGTACATTTATTTCTGTGTTTTTCTTCTAGAAAGGTGCTGTTAAATCAGTGATGTGTCTTACAACTATGGCCTCTTAGAATCATGAAGATGTAGTAATACATTTCATGTAGGGATTATTACTTTTGTTTAGGTGAACAGATAAAGGGAGCTGAATTTCATCTGATCTGGAGGGGAGAAACTAGGTTATATGTGTAAAAAGACCAAGGTCTTTAGAAGATATGTAGAAGTTAGGAGGTCCATTATTTTTACCAGAGTTCTCTGAAAGGCCCCTGTGATGGTTAACTTTAGGCCTCAACTTGACTGGATTAAGGGATACCCAAATAGCTGGTAAGGTATTATTTCTGGGTGTGTCTGTGAGTGTGTTTTGGGAAGAGGTTGGCATTTGAATCAGTGGACTGAATAAGGAAGCTCTGCCCTCGACATGGGGGGGCACCATCCAATCAGCTGAGGACCTGGATGGAACAAGAAGGCAGAGGAAGAGAGAATTTGTTTTTTCTGTCTTCTAGAGCTGGAACACCCTTCTCCTTCTGCCTTTGGACATCAGAACTCCAGATTCTCTGGCCTTAAGACTTTGAGACTTATACCAGTGGCCCCCTGGGTTATCAGGGCTTTGGCCTCTGATTGAGAGTTACACCATCAGCTTCCTTGGTTCTGAGGCTGATAGACTTAGACTGAGCCATGCTACTGGTTTCCCTGGGTGTCCAGCCTGCAGACTGCCTACTGTGAGATTTAGCCTCCATAATCACAGGAGCCAATTCCCCTAACAAATCACTTCTCATATCTTTCTCTGTCTATATGTTTTATTGGCTTTGTCTCTGTGGAGAACCCTGACTAATACAGCTTCTAAAGTGATAAATGCTCACTTACACCCCTTGAGTTGAGATTGCTTCCTGTCCAGCCTCAAGGCTCCGTCCTCTGAAAGCCACGCTGGGGATCGTCAGGTGAGTGCCTCTGTATACTAACTGCAGACATGCCTTTGCAGAAGTGGGTTCGTTCCAGATGCGCCTGGGTGCCTCAAAGGCCCAAACTCCTCCAAGACGGCCCTCAGCTGCTTTTTTCAAAGCATTTTTGCAAAGAAAGAGTGAGGAAAAAACTGAGCCCTGGGGTATTAAGTCTGAATGGCTTGTTGAATGGCTGGCTTTAAAATTTTGCTCCTTATTACACAGAAACCCTCTTTATTCTTCAAAAGAGGCTTTGGCAAAGTCAGAGTAAGTAGGACTTAATCTTACAATATACAACCTGGCTGTTCCAGGGAACATGAAGCCCACAATATTTTCTACCAACAGTACTTCCTAGAAAAGCCTTGCAGGGTTTTCCCCACAGTGGATATGGCTACCATCTATTGGGCACTGATGTGCAGGCACTGTGCTAAATTCTTTATATGAATTTATTTTTATATGAATTGGCTCAATTTTCATAACAATACCCATCATACAGGTGAGGAAACTGAGACACAGAGACCTTTGTCAGAGTCACACAGCAAAAAGTGGCAGAGCCAAGACTCAGACCCAGGTCTCTGTCACATCAAAGCCCAGTCTCTTAGTCTCTTACCTACACTGCCTGTAACGAACCACTTGTTCTTCTCTGTCCCAAAGGCCCCCAGACAGACAGCGTTAAAGCTACCTGGGCAAGCAAATGGCAGCTGCTCCCAGGTAAACATACCCTTCTGTATAACATGGTCTTCTACCCTTCAGTTTATGGACTGGTGGGTGGCAGAAAAGGCAGAGGAGATAGAAGACAAGTACAACACACTATGAATAGCAGAAGGATGAACTGAGGACTGGCAACATGCAAAGGAGGTTGAACATGCCAAGGGAGGAAGCCAGGACAGTTGTAAAGGCATCTCCAGGTCCCATTTCCCCACCCTTACCCCTGCCATCCTCCTCCCAGGCTGTGATGAATCCAAGGAGGATAAATCAACACTTGCCCAGGTTACTGTTTATTTCCTTAGAATTAGGGAAAACTGCCTGTCCCCTTCTTTCACTTGGAAAAATCACTGTGTTAGGATAATTGTGAATCATCCTTTGATCTGTCTCTATATCTGCAAAGCATAAATAGTGTCAGCTGTTGAGGTCTGATTGCTCGATATTTCAGGTTTGTATTTTGAATAACACACGGCTTGGTTGCTAACGCTAGTAAATAATTTACTCTAGTCTGAAATATGAGCTCCAGGCAAGAAACATGAGATCAAACACGGGGAACTGCAGTATGATAGCAAACACACTGCTATCCTGTGAAGGGTTTTTCTAAATTCACTGCTGGAAGACAGAGGGAGAAATGACAACAGGTGGAGCGTCAGCCAAGGTCCTCTGGCTCCTGCCCAAATAGAATGGCTTTCCTGACATCAAAGGAGGCTGGAGAGATGAATATCAGTTTGAGCATGGAGAGAGGACGTGATAGCTGAAGGAGGGCTTCTTCAGCTTCTAACACCAAAACATTTCTCCCTCCACCCCAAGACCTTGGTCATGCCAAGCTCAATATTAATGCCAACTTCTTATATCTCCTTTAAAAAATCGTTCTGAGCCACAGAAGTGCGGAATAGTGGGAGAACAGAGTGCATGGTCTGATTTCTTTGACTTCATAAAATCTCGAGCAGAAATAAAAATTAGCAAAAGCAGTTTCTTTTGATATGAGAGTTTATTTGATGCTTTGTTATGACATTAAATGAAAAGGCAGGGTTTTAAATGCAGCTGCAGTGTGATCACAATGAAGTTCAAGTCAACAGCAAAATTTCTGGGTGAGCAAAACCAACAATAAATGCATTAATGCATTATCAGTGGTTGCTGTAGGGAGCATAGCTATATCCAGCACTTCCTTGTTACAATATAAGCAGGATCCCAGTGGAAATGTAGGGGCTGCTGTGTTGTCCTTAAGATTGTTTTGGAAAGTAACACTATGCCTCTGTGATGGGTACGGCCTCCCTTGAAAAGGGAGAATCTTCCTTCAGCCAGCAAGTTTTTGGTAAGTGTAAAGGGTAGCAATTGGCCCTCACTACTCGCTAGGATTGCTAGTGACTATCTGGGATACTGAGGTGAGAAGGATTCTGAAATCAATGGACTAAAAGACCTGATTGATTAGTGATGTCTACCCGGGAGCATGAGGTGCTGTATTTGACATCTGGGTTTTGAGTGAGATACCTGTATTCAAATCCCAGTTTGAAAAGCATGGGAATTTTTTTTTTTTTTATACTTTAAGTTCTAGGGTACATGTGCATAATGTGCAGGTTTGTTACATATATATACTTGTGCCATGTTGGTGTGCTGCACCCATCAACTCTTCAGCACCCATCAACTCGTCATTTACATCAGGTATAACTCCCAATGCAATTCCTCCCCCCTCCCCCCTCCCCATGATAGGCCCCGGTGTGTGATGTTCCCCTTCCCGAGTCCAAGTGATCTCATTGTTCAGGTCCCACCTATGAGTGAGAATATGCGGTGTTTGGTTTTCTGTTCTTGCGATAGTTTGCTGAGAATGATGGTTTCCAGCTGCATCCATGTCCCTACAAAGGACACAAACTCATCCTTTTTTATGGCTGCATAGTATTCCATGGTGTATATGTGCCACATTTTCATAATCCAGTCTGTCACTGATGGACATTTGGGTTGATTCCAAGTCTTTGCTATTGTGAATAGTGCCGCAATAAACATACGTGTGCATGTGTCTTTATAGCAGCATGATTTATTTTTTATTTTTATTTTTTATTTTTTATGGTTTTATTTTTTTAATTTATTTTTTATTATTATTATACTTTAAGTTCTAGGGTACATGTGCATAACGTGCAGGTTTGTTACATATGTATACTTGTGCCATGTTGCTGTGCTGCACCCATCAACTCATCAGCACCCATCAACTCATCATTTACATCAGGTATAACTCCCAATGCAATCCCTCCCCCCTCCCCCCTCCCCATGATAGGCCCCGGTGTGTGATGTTCCCCTTCCTGAGTCCACGTGAGCTCATTGTTCAGTTCCCACCTATGAGTGAGAACATGCGGTGTTTGGTTTTCTGTTCTTGTGATAGTTTGCTAAGAATGATGGTTTCCAGCTGCATCCATGTCCCTACAAAGGACACAAACTCATCCTTTTTTATAGCTGCATAGTATTCCATGGTGTATATGTGCCACATTTTCTTAATCCAGTCTGTCACTGATGGACATTTGGGTTGATTCCAAGTCTTCGCTATTGTGAATAGTGCCGCAATAAACATACGTGTGCATGTGTCTTTATAGCAGCATGATTTATAATCCTTTGGGTATATACCCAGTAATGGGATGGCTGGGTCATATGGTACTTCTAGTTCTAGATCCTTGAGGAATCACCATACTGTATTCCATAATGGTTGAACTAGTTTACAATCAAGCATGGGATTTTAAACTTTAAAAAGTCTCTCTCCTAATGCTGTCCCTCACCTTGTCCTCCACCCACCAACAGGCCCTGGTGTGTAATGTTCCTTTCCCTGTGTCCACATGTTCTTTCTCATTTTCTTAGATCAGTTGCCTAATCTGTTACCAACCTAAGGGGATTACATGTAATAATCCATGAGGATGTTGCTGGCATAAGTAGATGCTCAAAACAATTCCTCTATCTCTTCCCATTTCCTTCCCTTTCCTTTACATTCTTCGGGACCCAAAAACCATAAGAGAGTATTCTCTTTTCAGGACTCTCACCAGTGCAGTCAGTGTAGTTGTAAGTGCTTCAACCAACCAGTGGAAAACCTCCAGATAAAGATGGGAACCCCTCTCTGCCTTATACCTGACCAACATAAGACTGTTGAGAGTTATGAGTTCCAGACATCAACAGCAGCGGTAATAACCTTTCTCTTTGCTGTTTTCAGCACAGCCATAAAAAGAGGAACATGATATGATTGACAGGCCTAGAAGACAGGGTGTTTTTAGGAGCAAATAGTGTTGGAAGGAACTGCCAGAATGAGGAAAACAGGAAAAGACCTCAATACACTGTGTAGTGTACAGTACTGAGCTTAACAGATTACTGATGGAATTTTTGGAATACCTCCTCAGAGGCCCGAAGCCTAGAACTTTAATAGCTCTGTGTTCCTGAAGATAAAGAATTTCTTGATTAGGATGAGAAATGCAATTCCCATCCATTGGACTTCAGCTAGAGAAGAATGTCCAGTTTTAGATTCTCCGTGACTCTTATTTTCTTCTTCATTCTGTAGACTGATCCACTCTTTTAAAAAAATGTATATTTTTAGATCCTGGTCTGCAGAACAATAAATCAGCAAAATTCCAGTAATTAGTACTGGGGAGAATCAACTTGTTAATACTGTTGCCATTTTCATTTTAATATTTTTTTGTGGGGGAGGTCAAGGTGGGTGGATCATTTGAGGTCAGGAGTTCAAAACCAGCCTGGCCAACATGGTGAAACCCTGTCTCTACTAAAAATACAAAAATTAGCTGGGTGTGGTGGTGTGTGCCTGTAATCCCAGCTACTCAGGAGGCTGAGGCAGGAGAATTGCTTGAGCCCAGGAGGTAGAGGTTGCTGTGAGCCAAGATCATGCCATTGCACTCCAGCCTAGGTGACAGAGCGAGACTCCATCTCAGAAAAGTAAATAAATAAATACATAGCAATACTAATTTTTATTGTATTTATTTATTTATTTTTGCTCAGGACTGGCAGCATGGTAGGTGGGAAGGTTGTGTAAGTTTAGGATTCTATCCGATATGGGTGAAAACTCCAATTTACCACCTTACTTTTACCTCTCTGAGACTCAGGTCCTCATATGTCAAATTCCACTAGAGGTATTTACACATTTCAGGATTTTTGTAAGATCTGAAGTTCATGGGTCACTTCTTTTTTCTAGCTGATGCAGTTGGTCCAGTGTCATTTTCCTTGTGTGAAGCAGGTTCACTGTGCACCGCTTACCAACTTGCCTGAGTGTGGTGAGACAGAATACCCACACACATCAAGTTAGATAAAGTGAATTCATTATTGGCAGATAGGCAGCAAAGGATGCTAGAAGCCTAGGATTCATGTTGAGCTGGTCCCCCAAGGCTCAAGAAAGCTGCTCAGGGTGGAGAGAGTTTCATCTGTGCATGCCCCACTTGCATCCCAGCTGACAGACTGTGGAAAGTCGTTCACCTGAGTTCTGTACCTTGGGGAACTTGACTTTCTGGGCTAAAGCGTGGAAGGACATCCAGTTCTGGGGAATGGAACAGAGCCTGGGCTGTTCCATCCAGTTCCTTCCTATCTCAGGATGTTGCATTCTTTGCACATGCTACAGTTACTTAAGAGAACTACAAGTGAAAAACAGGGAGAACTAGGTTAGTGCAAGACCACTCAGAGAACTGTCCTGTACCCTCGGCTCATCTCTGAGTTTTGCTGCAGCTGATGCTCACTGACAGTGTCCCACTTCAGTTCCCCACTGTGTTTCTCCACTTTCCTGTCTCACAGCTTGATATGGTTTGGCTGTGTCACCACCCAAATCTCATCTTGAATTGTAGTTCTCATAATGCCCGCATGTAGTAGGAGGGACCCGGTGGGAGGCAGTTGAATCATGGGGGCAGTTTCCCTCATGCTCTTCTCATGATAGTAAGTTCTCGTGAGTTCTGATGTTTTTATAACGGGCTTCCCCCTTCACTTGGCTCTCATTCTCCTTCCTACCACCATGCAAAGAAGGATGTGTGTGCTTCCCCTTCCGCCATGATTGAGGCCTCCCTAGCCATGGTGAATTGTGAGTCAATGAAACTTCTTTCCTTTATAAATTACCCAGTCTCTGGTATGTCTTTATTAGCAGTGTAAGAACAGACTAATTCAGGGCTTTTATCAAAATGGTGGCAGCTCACTCAAGCCTCGCATAGGTGGAGCCGAGGAGTATAGGGAGTTTACACCAACAGGACCACCTTCAACTAGTGGGTGATGGGAGTCAGTGGATAAATGCCCCAGCCTCCCAGCCTTCGCAGGGAATATTCTGAGGTGCATTCTACACAGTTCCTCAAAGAGCTCCTAGTAAGATGATCTCTGGTTGCCCATAGTAGTGTAGGCATAATTTCCCCTTCACCAGCTTTTCATTCTTGCCCTTCTCACTTGCTCTACTCCCTGATTCCAACTTTTGGAGATAATCTCTCAAATAAAGTACCTGCACCCGACTCCTTGTCTTAGATTCTCTTTTGGAAAGATTCAAATAGACACTGAAGCTCTGTTAAATATTGTTCATCTTTCTAGTACTCACACTTTTTCCTTCATTTCCCACACTCATGGATGATTTAATTTCTTCCTCAAGGTTAAGAAGATACACCATCTTCTTTTCTTCTCTATCTCTCTGTCCATCTTTCTCTTCCTTTTATTTTTAGGGAAATGGGGTTGCTCTCTCTCTAGAGCCAATGCTTTTATTTTGTCTTGAATAAACCTGGTTCTCCATCAGCATCATCCATTTCAATTAATGACACTACCATCCTTTCAGTTGCTTAAGCCAGAAACCTGGGGGTCTCCTCTTATCTCCTAATCAATCACCACATCCCAAATGTTTCTTGATTTTGTCCACTTCTTTATCTGTTAATCTTCGTTGGGTATCTGCTATGTGCTGAGCATTTTATGAGCTTTACAAGCTTCTTCTCATTTATATCCCTATAGAAATGGTACCTTTTATAACATGGTACTATTTTTATCCCTATTTATAGATGACAAAATGCAGGTGAAGAGAGGTCAAGGAACTTGCCCAAGGTTGGGTTGTTTGAGTGAGTACATGGGGACTAAAACGTGAATCTTTTTCCTAATTGCAGAGCTCATGTTCTTCCACTCACGTGCTATTCCACCTGCACGTCTTCAAAGGCATTGCACCCTGACAGTTGTTCCTTCCCATGCCATCATCTCCACTCTCTCCTTCTCAGAGATTTTCTTCCCTTCTGCCATTATCCGTGATGATGTCTTGTCTGTTTCATATAGTAGGCTCCCAGAAATTATTTATTGGATGAACAAGCCGTCATATAACTAATTACTTCCACTATATGTATTATCATCTACATTAACATGTAATTGTTTCATTATTCTTTGTTATCATTAAAAAGACATAAAGAATTATGGGCTTTGGAGTCAGAGAGGCCTAGAGTCAAACCCCATTGCCATCACCCACTAGTTATGTGACCTTGAGTGATTCACTTAACATTTCCAAGCCTTAGTTTTCTCATCCACAAAATATAGATTAAAAATTGCTCCTGGCTGGCTGTAGTGGCTCATGCCTATAATCCCAGCACTGTGTGAGACCAAGGCAGGAAGATTGCTTGAGCTCGGGAATTTAAGATCAGCCCGGGCAACATAGCAAGACCTTGTCTCTACTAAAAACTAAAGCAAAACAAAACAACAACAAAACAAACAAAAAAACAGCCCAGCATGGTGGTATGCTCCTATAGTCCCGGCTACTTAAGAGGTTGAGGGTCGCTTGAGCCCAGGAGATCGAGGCTGTAGTGAACAGTGATTGTGCCACTGCACTCCAACCTGGGCAACAGAAGGAGACCCTGTTCCAGAAAAAAAAAAAAAAAAGGCAAAGATGGGGGCAAAGATAGGGGAGCTGGAGAGGAGGGAAAGATGGCATCTGAACTGGACTTTGAAGGATGAAGCAGGGAGTGGGGAAGAGGATTCTGCATGCAGAAAGACATGTGCAAAGAAGTGAAAATGCCTAAATGTTTTGGTCATCTTGGGTCTAGAGAAATTTTATGAAGCACTTCATCCCATCTTGTCCCTAAGCCTTATCCCATATCCCTGGTGGCAGTTGCCTCTCTTTTACTTCTCACATTCTTGATTTTATTTCCATTTCTTCTGTTTCTTCTCTCCCAACTCCAGGAGCAAAGTCTCGTTCTTTTCGTCTTCTCATGGCTTCTACAGAGCCATGTAGCTTTCTCTTTCATCGCCTTGTTTTTTTCAAAGTCCAGGCACTCAAAATTTTCTTTAATCCCCAAGTGACTTCTCAAGGGATTCCTCTCAACAAAAACAGTTCCTACATATAAAAGGAATTCTCATGCCAACTAATAATATAATTAAGGTTTTCACATCTGCTGCACTTGTATTAGTATTAGATTGCTATCCCTTTGGGAAATAGAGCTATGTCTTATTGAACTCAGAAAGCTAGAAAATGCTCAACCATGTGACCTACTCTTTGTAGGCACTGGATACACAGGGATGAGAGAATGTGGATTTGGCCCTTCAAGGGACCACAGTCTATATGGGTAAACAAGCATTGAAAACAACTATTTCAATGCTAGATCATAAGCACAACATTGAAAATTGTGTAAGTCTCAGCAAAATAACAATTTAATATCACAACTTTAAATTGTCCATTTCATGTCTTCTCCTCTGGACAGTAATTTCTTTGAAGGAAAGGTTTTTCTTGAGGAGGAACTAAGTCTTCTTTATTTGCCGTTTTATTCCAAGTGCTTGGCACAATGACAGGTACCTAAGACAAGCCCAGTACACATTTGTAGAATTAAAGCATGAATGATGGAAGGGATTTTTAAAAATTAGGTGGTGGTGGCAAGGATAGGGAGGTGGGGAGGATGGTACAACGGATGTCAGCAGCTGAAGTGGGTGTTGCAGGATGAAACAGAGGAGTAGGAAAGCATATTCTGGACACATGAAAAACTATGTGCAAAGATGTGGAGATGCAGAAGAGCTTTGAACTTGGAGAACTGTAAATGGTTTGGTAGAACTGGAACAAATGCATGGATATGGGATCAAGAAGGGTAGGGCTCCAGAGAGAAGCGATGCAGCCTTTCTGTATTGTCTGTGCTGAACCTAGCGCAGTGCTGGCTTCAGAATAAGCCTACGTTGCTTGGTGGTTTTAAACTTTTGAGTTCCTTAGCATGCATGATAGATGTGCACATTTTCAAGTCACGGATAATTACTATTTAAGGTCTCTAGGGAGGAAATAGTCAAAGAGTAGTCCAAAGACCAGAAATATCAGCGTGACCTAAGAACTTGTTAAAAATGCACATTCTCAGGCCCTCCCAGACCTGCTGGATCAGAAACTCTGGGGACAGAGCCCAGCAATCTGTATTTTAACAAACTTGCCACATGATTCCAGATTTACACCCAAGTTTGAGGGTCACTGCTCTGAGGGATGGAGCTAAGAAACAATGAGAAAACAAAACCAAAAAAGCCACAGATGTTTTTGATGATCTGTCCAGCTTGAGAATTTCTCTTTAAATGTATGTGTCATCTTTATTGTCATTGGTATTGGTTTAGCAATGAACTGACAGATTTATTCCACCTTTTGGAACTAGCCTGGGCTTCTCTGAAACAGCTGTGCCCACTAGGTCCATACTGAAAACATAAAATAGATCAGAATCTGGGGAGGGAGGAGTCTCTGATGTTCACAGTCTCCAAGAAGGAAGGAAAAGCAATTGTCTCTTTGCCGAAGACATTGAATCATAGACAAGAGATGCCCTGAGAAAATAAAGAGAAGCAAATTTAGAACAAGCAACAAGAGATATTTTTGCATTCAGCATTCACTCAACTTGCAGGATTTGGATGGTTTATGTCTTTCAATGAATATGCAAGATGGTTCTTTTCACCCAAATATAATTAACACTATTCAGTATTTTTATTCAACACACAATATACCATATAGACAATATTAAACAGACAATGCCCAATTATAGTGAACACCAGAGAATATTTTTATTAAATAGAAAATTCAATGATAAGAGGTTTCTAAAGATTATTTGCTATGTCATTTATTCTTGGATCAAGCCCTGGAAGAGCCTTGATTCCCTATGTCTAAAGAAGTATGCTGTTTGAACGGGTGGTTTCCCTGGACGTTAATCACTTCTTGAATAATACAAGTGACAGTTATAATAAAAGGATCTGTGTTCGGGTAATTTCCTTGGTTAGAGTACATTTATTTGAGCATGTTGCTGGTAACATCCAGGCTAGAGGTTCAGTCTTTGTGTAGGCAGTAAGAACGAGAAGATGAACAATTAGGGATGAGGAAAAAATAAAGGAAGAAAGTGGATAGTAACATACAAGACCTTGCATTTCCACTGAGGAGAGCCTTCGAAGCTGAGTCCAAATACCCTAGGACCTAGAGACACCATAACTCTTCCAAAAATGATGATGGTGGTGATGATGATAATAAAAGTAATAATAATAGCTGGCAGGTATTCAGTACATATACCTATATTGTGTTCAATGCTTTATAGGTATGCATTTGCCAGACTTTTAAAACAAACTGGGGAAGGTCCTAGCATCATCTCATGGAGATTTAACCTGGGAAGGGCTAAGAAATGTCCCCAAAGGTCACATTCATAGTAAGGGACTGAACCAGGCTTCAAGTCCAGTAAAGCTTGTGCTCCTCACGACTGCGTTGCACTGCCTCTGGCAGGGAGGACCTACAATGTTAGGAGGGTATTGATGAATCCATGTTGTATGTAGCATGATCTAACATTTATTGGACATGTGATGTGTGCCATGCATCACATTTAACATACCTTATCCCTCTTAACTCTCCTATAGACAATATACTTTTGTTTTTTTTTAGTCACAGTCTTAGTCTGTCACCCAGGCTGGAGTGCAGTGGCACAATCTTGGCTCACTGCAACCTCTGCCTCCCGGGTTCAAGCTATTCTCCTGCCTCAGCCTTCTGAGTAGCTGGGATTACAGGTACATGCCACCACGCCTGGCTAATTTTTTTGTACTTTTTAGTAGAGACACGATTTCACTATGTTGGCCAGACTGGTCTCGAACTCTTGACCTCAAGTGATCCGCCTGCCTTGGCCTCCCAAAGTGCTGGGATTATAGGCGTGAGCCACTGTACCTGGCCCCAGAGAGTATACTTCTCATTTTCACATCTTATGGATTGCAAACATATTCGGAGCACCATGTTGTAATTGTTGGAAGTGGAGGTGGAAATCAGAAATGACTCCCAGATCTGTGAAACCTCATGGATGACCTATGGATTTGAACCTTTGAAAAAAATTGAGGACAAGAATGGAATGATTCTATAGCTCAGTAAGTTTCCCCTAAGGAAAGCTTCATCTCATAGAAAATAATAGCTCTGCTGAAGCCTTCTAGTTTGCCTTGAATTGAAATACACAGAGCCCCTACTCAGTCATTATCATCACATGGTGTAATACCAGTGCTTTTATATCACTGTGGACCCAGAAAATTATGCACCATTCACAGGCCATGTGTAAAATGATGGCAAAACTACCATCAGTTACTAATCTGTGGACAAAATATCCAGCATCTTATTTAAGTGGCTCGTATCGTTTAAAAAGATCTTGCAGATTACTCAACGGTTAATGCTTTAATGGAACATTTAGCCTTTGGTCTACTCATGTTCTTGTAGTGCCTGTGGCATAGACAGAATCAGCCTGTGAAAATAGAGGACACAGCTATCTAAAAGAATGCAAGCAAATGTGTTTTCACTTACAGTGTCAATGTTTAGTAAATATATTTCAAACGTTACTGTGCATACAGATCACTTAAGGATCTTGTTGAAACACAGATTCGGATTCAGTAGATCTAGGGATGCTGAGATTCTGTGTTTGTTACAAGCTCCCAGATAATATCAATGCTGCCCATAGCTAGACCACACTGTGAGTAGCAAGAATCCAGGTTTTAGTCAGGGCACAGTGGCTCATGCTGTAATCCCAGCCCTTTGGGAGGCTGAAGCAAGAGGATCACTTGAGCCTAGGAGTTTGAGACCAGTCTGGACAACATAGTGAGACTCTGTCTCTACAAAAATAAAATAAAATAAAGAGGCCAAGTGCGGTGGCTTATGCCTGTTATCCCAGCACTTTCGGAGGCCGAGGTGGGCGATCACTGTGGTCAGTTCGAGACCAGCCTGGCCAACATGGTGAAACTCCATCTCTACTAAAAGTACAAAAATTAGCTGGGCATGGTGGCACATGCCTGTGATCCTAGCTACTCGGGAGGCTGAGGCAGGAGAATTACTTAAACCCAAGAGGTGGAGGTTGCAGAGAGCTGAGATCTCGCCACTGCACTCCAGCCTGGGCAACAGGGTTACATTCCATCTCAAAAAAAAAAAAAGAAAAGAAAAGAAAAAGAAACTAGGTTGTAAAAAATCTGAGTTAATGTATGTATACAATTCCTGCCCTTCCTCAAAGATCTTAATAACCTCAAAAATCATTTGTCAAATCAGTACAAGGAGTTTCAATCAGCAAAACTTAAACTCAGTAATTAAATCTACTACAGTACTAGGGTGAACATCTAAATAAAAATGTCCAAGAATAATTGCCAACAACCATTCAAGGATTATACATTTTGCAACTACCATATGTTGAGGGCTTATTGAATGTCAGACATCCTGCAGAGTTTGTTCTGTGGTCCCCATTATGCTGGAGTCTAAATTCAGGCAAACTAGATACTGTAAACAGAAGAGGGGAAGATGCTACCCACGGGTACAGTTTATTAAGCTATTACCCTGTATCAGTTACATTATAACATTATCCCAATTAATCATTACAGTGAAAAGAGGGAAATATTATCATTGTCCCTATTTTTCAGAACAGGAAACCAGGATCCAGAGAAGTTAAGCCATTTGCTCAAATTCTTAATGTTCTTAAGTGGGAAACCAAGATTTTGAACCCAAAGTCTGTTGACTTATTACCTAGCTTCTATTGAATTCTGCATCATTTGTAATGAAAACTTAACTCCTAATCCTAACACAAGGTTAAACGGCAAGTAGGATGGGGTGGGGGAATGAAGATGTTTCCTGATGTGTACACGTGTACACACACACACACACACACACACACACACACCCCTGAATTTGAGCTGAAAACATGGGTCTGCTAACAAACCCTTACTTATTTCTGGGCATTCCACAGTCTTCCAGGTCATTAGCCTCCTAGCTCCCATTCAAATCCATACCATTAGTAGCTGCAATCAGCTATAATTCTGAAAAGCCTCCTCTAGAAATCCTCACAGATTGGCAATTTCCCACTGTGCCTCAAGCGTTAATTCAGCCAGGTCAATCAATCAGCCCTTAAAACTGAGCAAGATCACCTGCAAAGGCATTTCTAATAGCCACATCTGAGGAGAGGGCTGAGTAGGTAAAACTGTAGGGATGATTTTGTAACCAAAATTTTTCAACCCTTGGAGAACTAGAGGTGCTTCTGAGGCAGTGAGGTGAGAAAAGGGGGATTTCAAGGAATTTTGGTAGCACAGGTAGCCTCTTACCCACGGGGGTTGCAACGGACTAACCTTACAAGTTCTGAAATCAGATATACACAATATCGCTACTATATTCAAAAACATGCTAATTAAGAGAGGACAGGACTTGTAACAATTAGAAGAAAGGCCATTGGGAACTAAGAACCTGATTAGATTATGTAGGTTTTAGAGGCTTGATTGTGTTAGGGGGTTTGTAGGAATGAGGAGAGAGGATAGTGGAGAATGTAGTGTGAGCTTGTTTTTAGATTGAGAGAAGACCTTTAAAAGACGTATGCAGCTGATGGAAAAATGATGGGGTGTGCTGTATTGATCAGAGTTGAATTTTCTTATCTTGGAGGGTAGAAAAATATAGGCTAATTAATAGAGGCATAACATGCATTTGATTGGAGCAATGACCTCCAAGGCAAGATATGTGCAAAAAAAAAAAAAAAAGGAAAAAACTCATTGGGATATGGAAATAAAATATTAGAGCTACTAATAAATAATGTTTAGTTTGACTTCAAAATGAAGAAGGAAATTAAGCTTTACTAATATGTAGCATATGATTGAAAGGGAGTAAGTGTACAGTGTATAAATGAATATGCATACATGTGGGTATATCATTAAACATTTTTTCCTGGTAAGGGTGAGACTCCTTAGTAAGATTATTTATATGTGAATCTGTGTGTTTGGAAATATTGGAAATGTGATGTTGGTAGAAAGAAAATGTACTAGAATGGATAAAGTGTTAAATATTTATATAATGGAACATTAGACAACTGTTAAAATGAATATACTTGCTTTAGATAAATCTTAAAATATCAAATTTAAAAAAGCAAGCTGCAGAATAACGTGTTCGGTGTGATTCCATTCATGCATATTTTGAAAGCGTACAAACTGGCAGTCTGTGTCATTTATTTCCGTATATAGAGAGGATATAATATTGTGGATAAGATGGGTGCTTGCTAATTTCAGAGTAGTTTCAACACCTGGGAGAACATTAGGGCTGCGAGATTAGGCATACGACAAAGGAAGTTCTGAACAAAACATTAATGTGTTCAGTCTGGCAGATGGGTGTGTGGTTGCTTGCTAGTTTATTAAATGAATCTATATTCTTTTGTCTGTTCATAACATTTTATAATAGTCAAATCAAAGAAATGTGCTAAATTGGTGGATTGAGCAGAACATATCCTGGAAAGTTAGGTTTATATGTGTGGGAAGGCTGCAGAAAGTTTACTTTCTTGGGACCCCAGAAGTAAGGTGAGCTGAAAACACTGTGTTCAAGCAAGAGAAGCAGAGGATGCAGCCAAGAGTAAACTGCTGCTGCTTCTCGGTGCCCACTGATGGGGCTCTCTGTCTTTGTGCTAACGGCATCGTAATGAGCAGAACCGCATGCAGATAAAGAGTAATCATGAGCAACATGACAGGTGATCCTGTGAGCCTCATGCTGGGGGAGGTAGGGTGAGTTTGAGAAGAATGTGAAAGAATGACGAACACGGAGCTCACAGGGGCTAGCTGGGTCGGTGGTTCTTAACCCCAGGTGCACGTTAACAACACCCAGGCTGCTTAAGTTCTCTGACCTCTCCGCAGACTAATTGAATCACTACTATCTCTGAGGTTGGAGACCTGGCCTGGGCACCTAATATAAAGTTCCTTTTTTATGGGTGAGTAGTATTCTGTGGTATAAATATACCACATTTTCTTTATCCACTCATTGGTTGATACAATTCATACATGCAACCAAAAACCACTTGTACCTGTAAAGTGATTGAAATAAAAATAAAAAATAAAATACATAGAGTTCACTAGCTGATTCCAAAGTGCAACCCGAGTTGATATCAGTGGGGCATAATGTATTTCCCAGAGTGCCATAACCATGGGTTTTGTCTGTTTTTACTCCTCCTGGCTTGGTAACAACCAGTGTAACTTGTGTTTGCAAACACACGTTGCCTTATGTGCTCTGCTGGTTACCTTTTCTGCTCAGACACAAACCTCCGTGGGAAATGGGACGTAGAGTCAGTGGCCCTTAAGGAAATTATATGATATGGGGACCAGGTCTTTAAAATTAGGAAACAAAGGTCCTGAAACAAGAAATGCCTTGGCCCAAAGACACACAGCTGATTAGCAGTAGGTCCGGGATTTAAACGCTAATTTTCTGACACGATCTTGAAATTAAAGAAGGTTCCATGAAGACGGGTTTGTTTTCCTCAGCTGATCCTGTTAACCTGCACCGACTTACGCAGGCATTGCTGAGTGGACCTTCTTCTGAGCACAAAGCAATTTATAATTATCCTAATTGTATGGAAATAAGAGCTTTCCAAACGTGTGAAGGGTCATAAAAAACATCTTGTTCAGTTAGCTATTTTAAGTATTCCCACTGTGATCTCGTTTTGAACATACATTTATTTTGTTTTTGAGGGAGTGTTTGGTTAGTGCTGAAAAGCTCTAAACTACCCTTTATTTGAATGGGTTTGCATTAAATATTAGAAGTCAAATTAGTAAGGTTCTGAAGGACTGTAGTCTGAAAGAAAGGCTGGGAATGGAGTGGGCTCAATAAAAATCAAGCAATAGAAATAATAATAATAGCAAACCCTTATGAGCACTTGCTGGGCACTTTTCTTAGTGCTTTAAGTGATAGGGTTGCTGCCAGATTTAGCAAATGAAAGCAGAGAGCACCCAAATAAATTTGAATTCCAGCAAATGACAAACAATTTCTTACTCTAAGTATGTTCCTGTATTTTCTTTGCTGATTCTGTCAACTCCACTAAATGAATTAACACCATTTAACCTTTACAATCCTGCATGGTAGGTTTAATTAATTCCCAAAATACAGAGGAGAAAATGGAGGCAGTGTTAGGTAATTTATCCAAAACGACAAAGCTACTATGTAGCAGAGTTGGGATTTGAACCTAGGAAGTCCAGCTAACCACCGTGATACACTGCCTGTTCAACAACTATTCATCTGCAGACATTTACTCTGTGTCTGGGGGACTTGCTAATATCCAGATGTCCCTGCTCACCCCCATAGATTCTGATGCAGTAGGTCTCGGAGTGGATCCTTGGTATCCACTGAAACTGATGTGCCTGAAATCTGAGATCCTCCAAACGTGATCATCTCTATGCCTCATGATTCTTGATCCTGGCTGCACATTGGAGTCACCTGGGGAGGCTGTGGTTCATTTGGTGTGGGGTGGAGCCATTGAGTGATTCCACCATAGGAGCTAAGGTTAAGAATCACCACTACAGTATAGTAGTACCTCTTGGCTCTACCTTGATTCAATGGTAAGTGAACACACATGGTTGAAACACTCCTAAGGACGTTAAGGATAAAGAAGAAAGAGTAAGATTAGCGATGTCCCTTCAAGATAAGGAACCTTCCCCTCACCTGATATCTGAATACTTATTTTGGCATCAGTTCATTCAACATCTGTATGCGAAGAACCAACTGTGAGCTCAGTGGGGAGATGTGTAGAATCAATTACTATCTAGATACATGCCTGGGAGGCAGGATGGCATTCAGGAAACCTGTGACTCAATCCTCAGTCAGGTGCCCCCACTTTTCCACTCTACCTAAATGCCCTTTCAGATAATCTAGACCAGGATTCCAACTTGACTTCTCAAAGCCACCCAGAGTCACAGCACCTGTCTAGGCAACACCCATGCCACCCATTTGTCTTGCCTGCCTTTCTTCTTCTTTGCCTGCCTTTCTTCTTCTTTGTGAAGCTTACCTGTTCTGTGTTTCAGTTCTTCCTGAAGCTCTTCCAGGCATTTAGAACTCAAACACTGATCTTACTGGAGCTCCTACGTAGATACCTGCCTGCGGATTGATATGTAGCCACTACTAAAGAGTTTGTGCTGGGGTAGGGGTGGGGAGTATCATGGAAGTACCTTCCTTTTGTGGACTCCAGGGATTCTGCATCCCCCAGTCAGACTTCAAAAGTCTCCAGGTGGGTAGGCACGCTACACTAGAAAGGAATTATTAAACCTCAGAGTTATTAAAGTCCAACCTTTTCCATTCATTTAACAAATGTCAGCGAAGTGCTGGGTACTGGGCTAGATCATGGGAAAGTAAGGCTGATGGAGACGGACAAGGTCTCTGTCTCCATGGGGCTTATATTCAGTCTATCTGAGATAAGTCCAGGTGACATAGCTTCCTCCTAGTAAACATGGTACAGGAACAAAGTCTTAGGTCTAATTGCAACTTGTCCTAAAGCAAAAGGGATCATGGCATGGTCCACCATAACTCCTACTCTGATATAATGTCCAAGCAGCACCATTTCAGTGGCAGGGATGTGGGCTGCATTGCTGAGATTTGAGACATTTGAGACCACAGACCTTGGTCCCTTGAAACAGGCTCTGGTCAGGTATTCATTTCAGTTCTCAGTATTCATTAAGTATTTCCTAAGATGATAACCATGACTAATATTTAAGAAGCTCTTTTGATGTGCAAAACTCTATATGATTACTTCATTTTAACTTTACAATGAATAGCTGCAAGATTGCCAAGGATGTAAAGGAAGCAGAGATTGACCTGCAAACAGCCTGACTCTAGAGCAGTGTTTCTTAACCTTTTTTTTTTAGTTATCCCTCTAAGAAGCCCTTTAAAACACTTTTTATTAATTGACCCTCTCATATGAAATTTTAATGATATAGATATACTGTTTATATAGTGTGTATATCTCATAAGTATTTAATGTATTGGATACATATCTGTGCTTTAAACATAAAATAGTAAGTTTTTATTCATTCTCAGAACCAATTCTTGTCCCCTTAGAGGCCATAGCACCCCCACTGGGAATACATATCCCAACTACTAGGCTAAACCACCTTTTTACGCTTCATGGTGTTCTTATGTGCAAAATACTGGTTTATTAGTTGCTTCCCTGACTCCAGGCAAAATGCCTTGCCCTGCAATATGAGGAATTTCATATCCTAATTGATAACAAACTGTTTCAAAGATTGAAAGAGTAATACAGCATTAGCTGGTTCACCATAAAACATAGCTCCTTGTTGCGAACACTTGGGTATAGTCTGGGAGGTAGTATGCCCTATCTACAAATAACAACAAGAAGCAAACTAGTGTTCTTGCCCAGATGTTGTCTCTTCCCTGTCTTCAATGAGGGAATCTCCACTTGTTAACTGTGTGACTTTGGGTTGATCATTATTGCCTCTGAGCCTCGGCTCCCTCATCCATAAGATGGGAGCAATGATAGTGCCACCCCATGAGGCTGTTGTGTGAATTAAATGAGGTAATGTACACGAAGTGCTTAGCACAGAGGCCCACACAGAATAAGAGCTCATAATAGGTTCATAGGGTCACAGGTTGGGTTCCCTGGAAGCAGATGCTGAGAGGGAGTTTGGGTATTAACCCCCGGACAAGGAAGGAGATGAAGGCAAAATGTTTGGTAATGATCACTTGGGGAAGAAAGGGGAGGAATAGAGACATGAATCATGATGCAGGTTCAACAAAGCTTGGCTGACTTGGCCATAAGCTCTGGAGCAAGTAACTCCCATCAGGTTGGCCAGCATTAGGCCAGAATGGCCTGGCTTATTTCTTCCCACCCTATTCAACCACTGGATACCCCGGAAGGGCATGACCTCTGACCAGGCTGCTCTCTGCACCTGAATGAAGAGTTATGGGCTGTCTACCAACCGTATTCGCAATAGCTGTGCAGCAAGTCCTGCTTGAAGAATGATCTGAGTGGCATACCTCTACTTATGTGTCTGCCACGGTCATCATCCTTATCATCATCATCATCTTCATTGTTATAAGAGAAATGTCATGATCATATCAACAAGTTGTCCTCAAGGGAGGTGGAGATATGCCCCCATTTCCCTGCTGTCACCTAGCAAGCTTCATCCACTCAACCATAGCTCCCTCCACATATTTGAAGGGCATGAGGACTTCTGGAGTGAGACATGTGACCCTAGGGGTCAAACTCATGTCTCCAGAGAGCAGGCCTGCTTTGATGGATAGACTGATCAGGCAAACATAAGACGAGCTGGGAAGGACAGGGACTGCCCTGAGGAGAGTGGGCTTTGCCTGACCTGCTCAGCAGGCTGTCCATATCGTTCATGGATCTCCTGATGTCATTGCAACCCACAGACTGGGGCTTTAGTGGATGTATCTTGCTGGTGCCTGAAAATTGCAAGCTGCCTGGGACTCACTCTCTTGCCATTACCTATAGTGGAAATATTGACTGAACCCCGTCCTCTAACACACACACACACACACACACACACACACACACACAGAGACATACATACACAAACCCACTTGCAAACATTATAGTCGCTCACGTACATTTATAGACACACACATAAATACTCACAAACCCACACATATAGAAATGATCAGAGACTAATTTGACAATTATTTATTAAGCATGTACTGTATGTAGGGCCCTGTTGGAGGCACAGTGGTTACAGCAGTTAGCAAAACTGATAATAAAATGTATACTCATGGATTATACATATTGTCTGGAGTGAGGAGAGGGGCAAACATGGGGAATAATTAATATATGTGAGCTGGTGGTAAGTGCAAAGGAGAAAAATAAAGAAAGGGAACAAGAAGTGATAGGGAGGTAGTAATTTTAGACTGCACTTCTTGGGCTTTTACTTTGTATCAGACACTGTGCCAACTCTTTTTTTTGTTTGTTTGTTTGTTTTTTTTTTGAGATAGAGTTTTGCTCTTATTGCTCAGCCTGGAGTGCAATGGCATGACCTTGGCTCACTGCAACCTCCGCCTCCTGGGTTAAAGTGATTCTCCTGCCTCAGTCTCCTGAGTAACTGGGATTACAGGCATGTGCCACCATGCCTGGTTAATTTTTGCATTTTCAGTAAAGATGGGGATTTCACCGTGTTGGCCAGGCTGATCTCAAATTCCTGACATCAGGTGATCTGCCCTCCTCGGCCTCCCAAAGTGCTGGGATTACAGGTGTGAGCCACCACGCCCGGCATTGCCAACTCTTTTCATATATAGAATCACTTAATCTTCACATCTTGGTGGTACAGGCATTATAACTCTTCCCTTTTCATAGATGAAAGAATTGAGATATAGAAAGATTAAGTACCTTCCCCAGGCCACACAGGTTGTCAGTGGCAGAGTTAAGATGTAATATAAGACAGTCTACTTCTAAATCCTGTGCTCTTAATTTATCAAACCATATTGACCCAGAGATGTCCCCAGTGACAAATATTCACATCACATCCAAACATACAGGTAAGCAGTTACACAAATACACACAAGGATGCAAACACATACAAGTGAATTCAGTGAGAAATATACACCTAAACAAAGGCACATACACACATCAACGCTTGCATGAATGCACACACACACACCTGTGTTCACACACCCCTCTGGGCAGGTGAAAAGCAGACGCTATTGCCCCATCTATATTGCCTCCTCCAATCTTGCAGAGCCCATGTGGATTTAATAGGATGCAGGATGCAGTCCCTGAGTCACTCATGCACTCCAAACATGACAATTGCCTTCCTCCCAGCAACAACCAGCACCATCAATGCAAGCTCATTACTGTGACTGACAAGGAAGACAGCCCATCAGAATAGTGGCAGCCACCTTGACTGAGGGGCAGGAAGAAGGGGACAGAACAGTGACTGTCAAGCCTCAAATTAAGCAGATGTCATTTTATAAATGGGATTAGGATGGAAGAGCAGAGGTGGTCACTCTCTTGGAAATCATTACCAGGAGGCGAGGAATCTGCTAGGAAATAATTTAGCCTATGAACATTTATTTTCCAATGACTGTGCCAACTGTTCTCCAATTTCTCATCCCCTCAAATCTTCCCAAACAGCATTTTTTATTCACAGCTTACCAATGATTATTGACATTAGAGCCTATAGAGATGATCATTTGATCCAACCTACCCCACCCATTTCACAGGTGACTAAACTGAGATATGGGCAGGGGAGGTTTACTTACTTAAGATTACTAGAGTTGATGAGAGAGAACAAAATCAGAACTTGGACTTCAAGGTTCCCAGGTGAGGTTTGTAAAGTGGAATTCTTTCTCTGAAAGAACAGCATCTTAATATCCCTTTAATGAGTGGACTGTTATGATACAAAATGATTGGGGTAGGGACAAGGACAAGTCTGTTCTCATTCATTTTCCATACCCTGTATGTTAATTACTCTACATGTTATCAACTTTAACATGTTATTAGCATGTGATATGTATTTGGCATTTTCCATATACAGATACCTCATGTACATTATCTCATCTGCTCTGTACCACAATCGCAGGAGGCAGGTACTATTACTACCCCCATTATATAGATGAACAGATAGAGGGCTAGGAGCATTTCATACACTGTCTAGGGAAATAACTTATATGTATGGGTCCAGAATTTGAATCCAGAGTTTTTGTGACTCCAAACCTTGTGTGTCTGGCCACCAACTTATACTGCTTCCTCCCTAGATTTATGGTTAAGGACATGAATTTCTGAATCAGACCTCGGTTAATATCTAGCTTTGTTGTGTGATGAATCTGTGATCTTGGGAAGATTGCTATAGATCTGAGCCTCAGTTTCCTTGTATGTAAAATTGAGAGTAGTGCCACATTTTCAAATTAAAGGCACACATTGTTTTCACATTTTTAAAATGTTTCTCAAATTGAAATGTGACTTACAATTGACTTAGGTTATTCCCTTCCTTAATTTTTGAATTGATGGTGCATCTGACAATTTAGGGAATATTAGAACAGAGAAGACACAACAATAAGACCTCAACTGAGTAAGATACCTGATTAGTTTTAAATTTTTATTGAGCTTAATTCTTGGTTGGCTATGGAGAGACTTCATCCATGCATCCATGCATCCATCCCTCCATCCCTCCATCCATCCATCCACCCATCCATCCATTCATTCATTCCTTGATTCATCAAATAGGTACTGAGTGATTGCACCAGGCAGAGGAATATGATGGTAAACAAGACAAATTGAATTGCTGCTCTGCAGACCTTTCAATTTAATAGAAGTAATATTCTTTAGAATGATGATAAAATTAAAACTTTTAGACTCAGATTTAACATCCATTAAAGGAACATCCAGTAGAGGGACATGGTAGTAAAGACTCCCAAAAATCTGCTCTTGTAATAAGCAAAGAAAACTCTAAAATTGTAAAAAAGGTCAAAATTAACTTTTTCAGAACTCTGTACATTAACAAATGCTTGTAAAAATCCAAGGAGAGTTTATTAAAGAAAGACAACTAAATTTTGTTAGAAATAGAGATCCGTGGCATTCTAACTTGCCTGGTTTTCATTTCCCTCTTCAGCTCTTTGGTAGCCTTGAAAACCAACAGCTTGCAATCATGGTGAAGACCAGAAACCTGGCAGTTGTGAGAAGGGGTGTGAGAATGAGTTTGGAGTGCTCCAAAAGCACGATTCTCAGATATTGTCATTATTCCTCTGTCTGACAGTTCCCTGGAAACATGCACTCAAAAGGCTTATATTTATTTGACCTGACTCAGAGTTTTCTCCATGTGGACAGTCTTTTTCCTGAAGGCATTTGTCCAAAACAATAAGTGGCAATTGTTGAACATAGCAACTGCCTGAGGCAGTGATAAAAATGTGAACAAACAAAACTCTGACCAAAATACTTAAAAGGAAAAGGTGAACAATGAGATGTCCATGGAGGATTTTGAAAATCTCTGCCCTGTTCCTGAGAATCTAGAGCCACACACATATGCAAAACTGTGTGCATGCCCTGGTTATATGCATATGCTCAGAAAAGAACTGAGAAGGCCCGTAAGCTTTCACTGCTGGCTGACCTTGATGCTCTGTGGAAGCAGGAAATGAGGGCTAAGGCAGAGTTGTAAAAAAAAAAAAAAAAAAAAAGCAAAGACTTAAATAACTAAAATTAAGAATGAAAGTGAAACCATTACTACTGATCTTACAGAAATAAAAATAATTATAAGGGAACATTATGAACAATTGTATGGCAACAAATTAGAAAACCTAGATAAAATGGGCAGGTTCCTAGGAAGTCACAAATTGCTGACACTGACTCAAAGAGGGATTTATTAGTAATACTTTAAAAAATTCACACAAAACAAGTCTCAGACCCTGATGGTTTCACTGGTGAATTCTACTAAACATTTCAAAAGGAAGTAATAATAAACCTTCACAAAGGATTCTTTAAAAAAGAAGGGAAAAAAGGTATCAAGAGGATACTTTCCAATTCATTCTATTAGGCCAGGGTTACCTTGATACCCAAATCAGATAAAGACATGACCAAAAATAAGCAGAAAACTATAAACTAATATCCCTTGTGAGTATAGATGCAAAAATCTTCAATAAAATACTAGAAAATTATACTCAGTAAAATATATAAATGATTATACATCATGACAAAGTGGGGTTTATCCCAGGAATATGAGGTTGGTATAATATATTAAAAGCAATTAATGTTATATATTGTATAATAGAATTAGGCAAAAACTCCCATGATTATTCCAATAGATGCAGACAAAGAGTTTGAGAAATCCAACATTCTTTCATGACAAAAACACTCAATAAACTAGGGATGTAAGGGAGCTTCCTCAACATCATAAAGAACATCCTTTGAAAAACCCACAGCTAACACTATGCTTAATGATGAAAGGCTGAATGCTTTCTTCCTAGGACCAGTATCAAGACAAAGATGTCCCCTGTTATTATTTCTATTTAACATTGTTCTAGAGTTTCTAGCCTGGGAAATGAGGCAAGAAAAAGAAATAAAAGGCATCCAAATTGGAAAGAAATTATCAAAACTGGCATCCTGGCATCTCTTACCAGATGACATAATCTTGTATACAGAAAATCTTAAGTTTTTTAAAAAACTGCTAGAGCTAATAAATTATTTCAGCAAAATAACAGGATACAAAATCAGTAAGGAAAAATCCATTCTATTTTTATAAATTTGCCCTGGACAATCCAAAAAGAAAACTAAGAAAACAATTCCATTAGCAATAGCAAAAAAACAGACAAACAAACAAACAGAAAAACACTTAAGAAATTAAGAAAAGAAGTATAAGACTTGTACACTAAACACTACAACACATCAGTGAAAACAACTAAAGAAGACCTAAGTAAAGGGAAAAATATCCTGTATTTACAGATAAGAAGACTTAATATTGCTAAAATGGCAACACTCCCCAAATAGATCTGAAGATTGAACTCAAAACCTATCAAAATCCTAGCTCCCATTTTTGCAGCATTTGACAGGCTGATCCTAAAATGTATATGGGGTTTCAAATAGTGAAATACAAGGGGTTTCAAATAGTGGGAAAACTCTTAATAATAAGCAAAGTTGGAAAACTCACATTTTCTGATTTCAAAAGTTACAGCAATCAAAACAGGTACCCAGGCTGATGGAAGAAGTCCATCTTGGACATTGATCATTGTGTTGCCTAGAAAAAAGAGATAAAGTGAAATACCACACAATGACTCTGAAAAATTCTGCTCATAATTGTTCCACACCATTTGGTTCACATTCCAATGGCATAAGTAAGTCATATGGCTAAAACGTGGTATCAATGAACACAAATGTATAATAATCCTCCCTTAGGGAGGGGCAGTAAATATTTCGAGCAATTATATGTCCAGGTGATGTTTTAGACAGAGTGATGGCATAATAATTTGGAGGTCTGGTCACTCCTGGAGCCTGACTGATTCTCTGGCAGAATCTTCAGAAAGTGTGAAGATGATGTCAACACACTTATAGGACCACATGCTTCTCAGCACATTTACAGCCAGCTGGGGGAATCCCATGTCAGCCCACTCACCTCTCTAATGTATCTGAAGTCACTTCAGCTCTTACCTCTATAACCAGAGTTGTTTTTTTTCCAGAGAGCCCAAGAAAAAGTAAAGTTGCAGAAAATTGAATCAGCACTGTGCAAACAAATTGATTTGAGCAAACAAATTGATTTTTCTTTTTAGATTGGTTAAAAACTAAATTTCTGTTTCCAGGGGTGGAGCTGAAAGAACATCCCTTATTCTGTAAATTATAGGGTATTTATTTTATTTCTTATCTTTTTGGAGACAGGGTCTCGTTCCATTGCCCAGGCTGGAGTGCAGTGGCACGAACTTAGCTCACTGTAGCCTTGACCTCTTGGGCGATCCTCCCACCTCAGCCTCCTGAGTAGCTGAGACTACAGGTGCACACCACTATGCCCAGCTAATTTTCGAATTTCTTGTAGAGATGTGTTGCCCAGGCTGGTTTTGAACTCCTGAGCTCAAGTGATCCACCCGCCTTGGCCTCCCAAAATGTTGGCATTACAGGCGTGATCCTTCATGCCCGACCATGATAGGGTATTTATCTCAAAAAAGACAGATTCCCTAAAGGAAAGTTAATGAGAAAAAAACCTTTAATGCTGCTTCCATCCTCTCAGGAGGAAGAATTGCAGGAAGGGTTACAGCATTGCACCACACAGTGAGGGCACAATGCATACCAGTGGTGGAGAAATGGATGAGCCCCAAGAGCCAGACATTGCCTTGGATGGTCAGAGAATGAGCCTCTTATTCTGTCATGGACCACGATAGCAGCCTTAGGGACAGCATTCATGTGCTGCTGCTCAGACAGGAGAGCTGTGGGCTGATCCCTTTATGGACCAAGCTGAGTATTGAGAGCAGCCATGTACTCAGGGGTGAGCTGCCCAGGTGCTGGTAAATCCCAATTCTTTTTTATCATGTTTCCAGATGCCGATCATTCATTTACATTTCAAACATCATATTTGTTCCTCATGACTCATTAGCTTGGAGGGAGGGGAGAGCAAATAGGATTGTCCCAATATGCCTCTGTTACGTGGACTGCTAGGCCGTGCTGAGCAGAGAGCAAAGCTAAGACACCTGATACTTATGATACCTGTGGGTTTTGATCCTGATCACCTTTAATATGCTAACAAAATGTACAAACACATAGGTGGTTCTCTTGGCACAAATATATTCTCCATGTCTGTTGGGTCCTACTGAATGTGAAAAAGAAGATTCTACTCAGGATATAGCTCAGTAATATTTCCTCTTGGGAATATCCTTTCTCTATGAAAAATAAAAGCAATGACATTTATGCAAGGCCAGGTGCAGTGGCTCGTGCCTGTAATCCCAGCATTTTGGGAGGCCGAGGTGGGTGGGTCACTTGATCCATCAGGAGTTTGAGACAAGCCTGTCCAACATGGTGAAACCCCGTCTCTACTAAAAATTAAAAAAAAAAAAAATTAGCCAGTTGTGGTGGCATGCACCTGTAATCCCAGCTACCTGGGAGGCTGAGGTGGGAGAATCACTTGAACCTGGGAGGCGGAGGTGGCAGTGAGCTGAGATCCTGCCACTGCACTCCAGCCTGAGCAACAGAGCGAGACTCCATCTAAACAACGCCACCAACAAAAATGTTTGTGCGAATTGGAAAGCCCTGATATCTGTCACCCTGCTGACTGCAAAGCCTGCAGAGCTAGGATAGATGATGTCTTGGGATTTATGTTACTTAGGGATAGAACTCAAACTAGCTGAGGTCAAGAGAAGTTAATGACCCACATACATGAATAGTTCAGGGATTGCTCCGATATGGCTACCTCAGGTATGACTGGTTCCAGGTACGCACATAACGTCATACAAACTTACTGTTTCCCTTTCTTGGCTCTGTTTTACTGTGTGTTGGTTTTATTCTCAGGCAAGCTCTCTCCATGTGGTGGCAGGATGACTGTGCATTCCAAGCAGCCCTGGCATTACTAGAATGCCCACTGCCATATAGTTTCAGCAAAGTTCCTGGGTTGTGTCATAAATCCTGCCTGTGTCTTGTGTCCATCTCTGAAACAGTCATTGTGTCCAGGAAGACGCTGTGGTCTTCTTGACCAGCCCTTGTTTACGTGCCTAGAGTGGAGTCAACTCTCCTGAATCACATAGAGAAATTGAGAGACAGGCTGTTATTCATGCACCTGTCATAATATATGAGGTCCTCTATAGACTAATTCTTTTCCTACCTTTCTCCTCTTCTAGGTGCTGAGCAGTGCAAGGGCTTGGGCTAATGTATCTCTTTAAGTCCAGTGTTTAGCACAATGTATGAAATATATGAGTGCCCAGTAACTGATCAATATTGCACATGAATGAGTGTTCAATAACAAGGTGATACATCACAAGGACCATTCTAATTACCTAGTTTGGGGTTTGTCCCTAGCTCAAACATATTTGTTGAGTGAATCAGCATTCAGTTCCTCTGGGGATGGAAATTATATCCGATTAACTGTTTGTGTTCTCAAAAACATACGCAGTAAGTGACCAATGATGTTGTTAAATAAGAAAATAGTTGAATGGGTGAGCTTTAAGTTTCACCACTCAAGGAACCTCATCTCCTTCATCACTCAATTGCTGGTGGTAGGTCCAGTAGGCCCTACCCTCTAGGGACCCAAGATACCGCCATCCTTACTCTCCCACATCCCAGCTGGAAAGCTCCTTCTCACCTGTATCCCAGGGGATGTCCAGAGGATATGGGCCATGGTGAGAAGATAGTGAGTTTGAACAGGAAAAAAAGGCAACAAGGAGACAAATGAGGAGTTCACTCCAAGTTCACATTCATCTTATTTTGGAAGGAAGTGGGAAAGGAGAACAAAGTTTTCATGAATAATGCTGCATATTAAAATGCTTGCTCTCTCTGATGGTGATTAAGATGGATGCAGCATCATACTGACTTTTGGAGGGAGTGGGAGTACAGCTGACAATTTTCCCATCAGAGCTTTTCATGAAGAAGGAGCAACTCCCAGGTCCCCCCGCCACTTCCCTCCTCCTGCTCCAGCCTGCCTTTCCTGCACAGCTTCTGGCTGCTTCAAGGCACTGGAGGAGGAATTCATCAGGGGCTGACAAGTGGCAAATGACATTAGCTGCCAACTATATTTTTTAAAATGTGAATACAACCAGGATAATGTCTTATTCCCTTCTCCCTATTTCCAGTCCCTGTGCCTAACAATAGTGTCCAGATCCTGGTAGCTCACGGTACTTTGAATTCCCCTGTGGTGGGCCTTTGTCATTTTTGGCTATCTCTCATTCATTTCCTCTTCTTCTGTTATCAAATGCCTTTCTTTTCTTTTGAGGAGCCACTTCCTTCCTTCAATTTATGTGGTTCTGGGGATTAAAGGAGCTAATTCTGTCAAATTCTTAAAATACCCCCTTGCTCAATTAATATTAGCTATCATTATAGCTAATATCATTATAGCTAATATATTATTACAGCTAATATTACATTATATTATAGTTCATGAAACACCTATGACACAGGGTACCATAAATAAAGAAATTTTGAGAGTGTATGAAGGGCCTTTTATAATTATAAAAATAACAATTATTTTAAAGAATTAAATAAGCATAAGAGTTGGAAGATAAAATTAAGAACATCTCAGAGGAAGTAGAACCAAAAGACGAAGATCTAGAAACACACAGATAGATACATATGTTTAATTTGAGCATCAATTCAAGAGGTCCAGTATTTTCAGAATCCTCAAAAAAAAAAAATAGAAGGGGGATTACAGAGGAAAGAAAATTATCAAAGAAAAAATTCCAGGTTTGAAAAACATTATTTTTTGTATCAAAAGATGTCCTTTCTAACCCAGTGCTGAGAATAAAAAAAGTGAAAAAAGTAGTCAAATCAGGATGTATCATCATTACATGTTAAAAGAAAGGAGGAAAGGGAAAATGTTTCAGTGCTTTAAAAGACAGAAACAGCAGATCATGTACAAAGCATTGGAAATCAGTATGGCATTGGGTTTTTCAACAGTAATGTTAGAAACTAGAAGACACTACAATAGTGAGTTTAGAATTCTGACTACTAATAATTTCCAGATTAGAATTCTATCCTCATTCAAATTATCGATCAAGTATAAAGGGGAGCCTAGATTTTCTTTTTTCAAATTTGCAAGTTCTCAGAAAGCTGTTGCACAATGTATTCCACCAAAATGAAGGAGTAAACTAAAAGGCAGGAATAATAAGTTTTCTTTTTTTTTAACTTGGTATTTTATTTTATTATTATACTTTAAGTTCTGGGGTACATGTGTGGAACGTGCAGTTTTGTTACATGGGTATACACGTGCCATGGTGGTTTGCTGCACCTATCAACCCATCACCTACATTAGATATTTCTCCTAATGTTATCCCTCCCCTAGTTCCCCACCCCCCAACAGGCCCCCATGTGTAATGTTCCCCTCCCTGTGTCCATGTGTTCTCACTGTTCAGCTCCCACTTATGAGTGAGAACATGTGGTGTTTGGTTTTCTGATCTTGTGATAGTTTGCTGAGAATGATGGTTTCCAGCTGCATCCATGTCCCTACAAAGGACATGAACTCATCCTTTTCTATGGCTGCATAGTATTCCATGGTGTATATGTGCCACATTTTCTTAATCCAGTCTATCATCAGTGGACATTTGGGTTGGATCCAAGTCTTTGCTATAGAAATAATAAGTTTTCTAAAGCAGAGAAAAGAGGCAAAGATAATAATCAGAAATCGTTTTGAAGAGAAGCCCGTAGAAGACACCTGGGAAGTGGGCCTAGAGGGCAACTAACCAGATTAGAGAAGGAAGATGGAGAGATTAGACATAGAAACAAACGGTTCCTAGGAAAGCAGTGGAACCAATAACCGATAGAATAACAAATATATTTGTCTGTGAGAAAAAGTGTTAAAAGGATTTCTAGTGTTCTGTGGAGACTGTGAAGTAATTTATCCATAGGAAAATAAACAGATTTCAAAATGAGGCAACTCTGAACTCCAGGAAAAGCATAAAGTTATAGAACCAAGAAAAGATAGTCAGAATATACACCTTGACTCAATAGTGCACTGAAATGTACTGAGTCATGTTCTATCAATGAACAAGTTATATCATAAACATAAAATGTTCATTTAGGCCGGGCGCGGTGGCTCAAGCCTGTAATCCCAGCACTTTGGGAGGCCAAGACGGGCGGATCACAAGGTCAGGAGATCGAGACCATCCTGGCTAACACGGTGAAACCCCGTCTCTACTAAAAAAATACAAAAAAAAAAAACTAGCCAGGCGAGGTGGCGGACGCCTGTAGTCCCAGCTACTCGGGAGGCTGAGGCAGGAGAATGGCGTGAACCCGGGAGGCGGAGCTTGCAGTGAGCTGAGGTCCGGCCACTGCACTCCAGTCTGGGTGACACAGGGAGACTCTGTCTCAACAAAAAAAAAAAAAAAAAAATGTTCATTTAACTATATTTGAGATGTAAATTTATTGGACAGGTTGGGGAGGGAAGTGGTGTTAGCAGTGCTATTCCTGCTGCTTTTCCCTTTTTAGGGCTAAATTCTCATTTACTGTAAAAAAATTAATTTCTAAATTAAGAAATGTATGCAGTCATACGAATATATTATCTATAAACCTGACTAAGTGTATAGATGTCAGAGGAAATAGCAAGAAGTTGTAAAATTTTTATTGTGTCTGGAGCAGGACTTGGGAAGTTTGGGAATGTGGGAGGTTGCTTTTTGTCAGAAGATTAGTAACATAATTTAAAAATCTTTAGAACTGCACTTTGGGAGGCTGAGACAGGCGGATCACAAGGTCAGGAGATCAAGACCATCCTGGCTAACACAGTGAAACCCCGTCTCTACTAAAAAAGACAAAAAAAAATTAGCCAGGTGTGGTGGCGGGCACCTGTAGTTCCAGCTACTCGGGAGGCTGAGGCAGGAGAATGGTGTGAACCCAGGAGGCGGAGCTTGCAGTGAACCAAGATCACACCACTGCACTCCAGCCTGGGTGATAGAGCAAGACTCTGTCTCAAAAAAAAAAAAAAAAATCTTTAGAACTAATTATGTGTATTATTTTGTTAATAAAAATGAATTTTAAAATAGGTAAATGACATGAAGAGAGTGTTCCCAAACACAAATGCAAGTGAAAAAAGTGCCCAATCTGACTCAAAATTAGAAAAATATGAATTATACTTAAAATGTCATATGTTAAACACATTAGGTTGAAAAAATTTTAAAGTTTGATAATATAATCATGGACAGTATGGGTAAACAGTATGTTAAATTTTGGAAGTGTACTGATACAAACTCTCTGAGTAAAAATTAACACTATTTATCAAAATACACTTTCATTTAGTGTTTCTACAATGAGGAATTTAACCTACAGTTATTTTCTCATGTGTAAATAGAAATATTTTGCAGTAAGAATATTTGTTATGACTGGGCACTGTGGCTCATGTCTGTAATCCCAGCACTTTGGGAGGCTGAGGAGGGTGGATCACTTGAGGACAGGAGTTCAAGACCAGCCTGGCCAACATGGCAAAACCCCGTCCCTACGAAAAATACAAAAAATAGCTGGGTGTGGTAGCGCATGCCTGTAATCCCAGGTATTCGGGAGCCTGGGTTGGGGGAGAATTTCTTGAACTCGGGAAGCGGAGGTTGCAGTGAGCCAAGATCACGCCACTGCACTCAAACCTGGGTGAAAAGGGTGAAACTCCATCTCAAAAAAAAAAAAAAAAAAAAAAAAAGCCGGGCATGGTGGCTTTCACCTGCAATCCCATCTGTAATCCCAGGACTTTGGGAGGCTGAGGGAAGTGGATCACTTGAGGTCAGGAGTTTGAGACCAGCTTGGCCAACATGGTGAAACCCTGTCTCTACCAAAAATACAAAAATTAGACTGGTGTTGTGGCAGGCGCCTGTAATACCAGCTACTTTGAAGACTGAGGCAGGAGGAGCAGGAGAATTGCTTGAACCCGTGAGGTGGAGGCTGCAGTGAGCCGAGATCATGCCACTGCACTCCATCCTGGGTGATAGAGCGAGACTCAATCTCAAAACAAACAAACAAAAAAAGTAAAAAAAAAAAGTTATAACACTGTTTTTGATAGGTAAAAGAATCAAGCAATATGTTACTGACCACATGTCATTGATACCTCCATGTAACTTCTTCAGTCAGCAGTCACTAAGTGTTTATTGCGTGTCAGATGCTACTCTAGGCTTTGGAAACACAGCAATAAACAAAACTAAGCCATCACCCTCATGGAACTTACATTCTAATGGGTGGAGAGAAACGATAAATAAGCAAATAGGTCAAGCGATAAAAAGTGCTACAGAAAACAATGAATTAAAAGTAGAAAGAAGGTGATAGGAGATGGCAGCTATTTTACAAGAGTGGTTAAGGATGGCCTTTCTCATCAGGTAAGATTGGAACAAAGATCTGGAGGAGGTGGGAATGGAGAAAGCTGCATTCCATGAAGAGGAAACAACAAGAGCCAAAGTCTCAAGGCAGGAGTGTGTGTAAAATATAAGTTAATAATATGCAGATGCTTAAAAAAGAATGAGGCAGATCTGATATGGAATGATCTTGAACATATACCCTTAATAAAAATAAGGGGGAAGAATCGTATTCTGCCATTTATGGAGTTAGAAAGATAGAGACAGAGAAAGACAAATGAGTGCTTATATGCTATGTATAGGTAGACTATCTCTGAAAAGATGAACGAGAACCTGGTAATAGTGATGTCTTTTGAATATTGGACCCGGAAAGGGCATTGAGAGGAGCATATTATGCTGGTGCAAATGTAATTGCACCAGCTGCAATTATGTTTGCACCAACTTATTTATTTATTTATTTATTTATTTATTTATTTATTTATTTAAGATAGAGTCTCACTCTGTCACCCAGGCTAGAGTGCAGTGGCGCCATCTCAGCTGACTGCAGCCCCTACTTCCCAGGCTCAAGCGATCTTCCCACCTTAGGCTCCGAGTAGCTGGGACCACAAGCATACACCCGCTAATTTTTGTGTTTTTGGTAGAGGTAGAGACAGGGTTTCACCATATTGCCCAGACTGGTCTCAAACTCCTGAGCTCAAGTGATCCACCTGCCTTGGCCTCCCAAAGTGCTAGGTTTACAGACGTGAGCCACCGTGCCTGGCCAACACCAACCTAATACTTTAAATGTAATATTTTGACTTTGATTTTTTTACAGGGTACCTGTATTTACTAGTTTTTAGAACATACCTATTTGAAAAAATGACTAACGTTAGGAAAGAGGAAAAGACTATGCTTCCTTTCTACTGGCTTATACATTTACGAATTTTTTAGTTTGGCAAGAGGCATTGAAATGTCTAGCAAATCTCATTCTTCTCTGTTCATAGGCAAATAATAAGATTCAAAAAATATGGGATAGGAACTACATGGGATTAGAGGCCACCCAGGACAATGAATGCAGATTTCAAGCTCTCCTCATATGGTTCCTCCACTTAATTCCCCGTGGTCATTTTGGCAGTTAGTGTTGGGTGAGGAGATGCTAGGAAATAATCTCCATTTTGCATCTTATAAAATAGCTGTGATAAGTCTTCTGTCTGGCCAGATGATCCCTGTCTTAACTTTTGTTACGTTGAGGACTTCAGGGGCCATGGTTATTGGAATAAGGAGAAGTATGCACAATAACCAGCATATGCCATGAAGATCTGGCTATGGTAGGTTTCTAATACCACTGTGGATATGAGAAGAGCAATGGTATCCATTTTTCTCTACCAAAAGCCAGGAAGCAGTGGTACTCTGGACCTCAGGCTACAGCAAACATCATTCAGGGTGGGGAGACAGCAAACTTGAAGCTTTAAGGACAAGAAGTCCATAGGTTATGTCTGGCAAGAGTGTTTTCTTGCATGAAGGAAAATGAAGAGAGGTTCAATTCCAACCTTTTCCCAAACAGCCATGATCTGCTAGACACAAACACAAAGATTTGATTTTTAAATTAATATTTAAATAAATTTGGCATGAATCCATTCTTTTTATTAAAAGCTTAAGGGTAAATCCATCCAAATTAAAAGTGTCTTCTCTGTGAAGGACCCCATTAAGAGGATGCAAAGACCGACTCCAAACTGGGAGAAAATATTTGAAAACCAGTATGGGGTAAAGAACTAGTATCTGTAATCCGTAAATAATGCTCCAAACTCGAAAGTAAAAATAAGCAAATAATTCAATCAGAAAATGAGTAAAAGACAGGAAGAGACATTTTACCAAAGAAGATACACGTGAAAAAGAAGCACAGGTAAAGATGAGAAATGTGAATTAAAATAACAATGCGATATCACTACATGCCTATCAGAATCGTTAAAATAAAAAGTAGTGGCAACACCAAACGCTACCAAGGATGCAGATATTACTAAATTCATAGGTTTCAGATGGGAATGTAAAATGGTACAGCCACTGTGGAAAATAGTTTGGTGGTTTTTACAGAAAATTAAACCTGCAAGAATCAGCAATTGTATTCTTGGGCATATCTCCCAGAGAAATTGAAATGGGCATTCACACAAAAATCTTTACAGGAATGCTTAAAGCAGCCTTATTCATAGTAGCCCGAAACGGAAGCAATCTAGATGCCCTTCAATGGGGAAATGCTTAAACAAACTGTGGTGTATCCATACCATGAAATACTACTCAGCAATGAAAAGGAGCAAACTACTGGTACACATAACCACTCGGATGACTCTTAAAGGAATTATGCTGAGTGAATAAAGGCAATCCCCAAAAAGCTACATGCAATATGACTCCACTTATATCCTTGAAATGACAAAATTAGAAGAGTGGTGGCTAGGGAATAAGGATAAGGACAGGGCAAGGGGGAAGTGGGTGTAAGAAAGGACACCATAAGGAATCCTGTGGTAATGAAACCCTTCTGAATCGTGACCGTGCCCACGGATATATGAACCTACACGTGACAAAAGTGCGTGCATAGAGCTAACTAGACAAACCCAAATGAGTACAAGTAAAACGGGAAATCTGAGGAAGATCAGTGGATTATATCAATGTCAATATCCTGATTATGATATTATACTATAATTTTGCATAATGTTGTCATTAGGAGAAACTGGATAAAGGGTACACAGGATCTTTCTGTATTATTTCTTACGGATGTTAAAAATTAAAAGCTGAAATCCCAGTGGTTTCCATCTGTAGTCATGAGATCCCCTCCACCTCACCCTGGAAGTATCCACTTACCATGTTTATGCGTGTTCTATGCTGGGAGAAGAAACAGCCCTCTGAATTCAGACAAGCCTGGATTCAAATTCTGATGCCACCACTTAATAGCCTTGAGGGAGTAACTTAACTTTTCTGCCTAGCTTCCTCTTCTTCTTCCTGCCTAGTGAACAGCTTCACGATTAGGATACAATGATAGTACTTAGTTTGTTCTAAGAATCTAATAAGTTAATACATATCAGTTTCTTACAAGCGTGTCTGGCACATACTAAATTCTCGATGTTGTCTTTATCATACATGTATCCTTAGAAAACATATAGCATGATTTTCTTTGATGTTGATTGTTATTTGTTTTATACAAACGATGTTGTGCTCCTATATCAGCCTGTTATTTGCTTTTTCCTTCCTGCAGCAATATATTTTAGATTCCTTTCCATGTCAGTAAATATCAAACTGTCTCATTTTAATTGCTATTGTAGTTTTTAATTACATTGTAATTGCTTCATGCTATTCCATGGTATGGTTATATTTAAATTTATTTACCATTTCCCTACTGATGGATATCTAGTTTGTTTCTAATGTTTTACTATCTAAATTCATATGCGTGTCTCTCTGAGCTCCATATGAGAAACAGAATAGCTAATTTACTGAATATGGCTTTAACGCTTTCAGATATGTTGAGAGTCAGTGCTGTCTATAAACATTTCTGTGTCTTCCCCTCAGCAATAATTTAAGAAATCTTTTTGCCACTTAAAAAAAATCACTGGCATATAATTCACGTATTATAAGATTCACCCATCTTGGAGGGATGAAAATCCCCTCCAAGGAAAAAAAAAAAAAAAAGACATGTATTTCATGTATCTCCTCACTACAAAATTTGACTGACAGCGTTAGAATTCTGAGAGCCGTGAAGCCTCTTCTACAAGCCCTTTATATTTCCATGCTCGTGGGGAGGTCAGTACTACCTGAGACAGCCCATTCCATCCTGGGGAGCTCTATATCCTACAAGGTAATTCCTGAGGGTTGAAATCCGGGTTCTGGTGGCTTCCACTTATTCATCCTGTGGATTGAGATGTGGAACAGAAGAAAAAGGAAGGATCAGTCCCAAGAGTCAAATAGGATTCTATAGAAACCTGAATGGGAATGATTTTCATGCCTCTGGCAAACTCTCAGAATGGGGAGATAGTGCAGTGGGAAATCTCAGAATTGGGGGAATCTTTTTTTTTTTTTTTTTTGAGACAGAGTCTCACTCTCTTGCCTAGGCTGGAGTGTAGTGGCTCAATCTCGGCTCACTGCAACCTCCACCTCCCAAGTTCAAGCAATTCTCCTGCCTCAGCTTCCTGAGTACCACCATGCCCAGCTAATTTTTGTATTTTTAGTAGAGATGGGATTTCACCATGTTGGCCGGGCTGGTCTTGACCCCTTGACCTCAAGTGATCCACCCGTCTTGGCCTCCCAAAGTGCTGGGATTACAGACATGAGCCACAGTGCCTGGCCAGCAGAATTTGGACAGTCTTTTGTTTGAAAATCCTCGTTTTATCATATGCTAACTCTCTGGCTTTCAGGGCTTATTGGTAGCCTTTCTGAGCCTCAGTCTCTGTCGTGTGTAAAATTGAAAAATCTGGCACATCGTAGGTATTCCATCCTCAATGGTTTTACATTGAAGGGAAAACCTCATGTGAACAAAAGAAAGGACCTCATTCTAGAGGAGATGGAAAAGAGGTAGAGGAGAGGAAATTTCCATGTCTAGTAGCATTCTTCCAAATGAGATGATCGAGTCTTTAATACAGACAACCTTTGTAAAAATTTTTATAGACATTATTTTTTAGAGTAGTTAGGGGCTCACAGCAAAACTGAGTAGAAGGTATAGAGTTGTCATATACCCCCTGTCCTATACACGCATAGCCTCCCCTGTCATTAACATCCCCCACCAGAGTGGCATGTTTGCTACAATTGATGAACCTACATTGACACGTCACTGCATTCCAAGGCCAGGGTTCACTTTCGGTGTTGTACATTCTGAGGGTTTGGACCAGTGTATAATGATGTGTATTTACCATGATCGTGTCATACGGAGTAGCTTCACTGCCCTAAAAATCCTCTGTGTTCCACTTATTCATCCCTCCTTCCTGCTATCCTCTGGCAACCCCTGAGCTGTTTACTCGCTCCATAGTTTTACCTTTCCCAGAATTGTCATTGAGTTGGGATCATACAGAGTGTAGCCTTTTCAGATTGGCTTCTTTCACTTAGCCATATGCATTTCAAGGCTATGTCTTTTTACGGCTTGACAACTCTTTCCTGTTTAGTTCTAGATAATAATCTGTTGTTCATGGTAAAAGTGGAAAGCGTTTCACTACGTACATGTATATCAAAACATTGTGCTGTACATCTTAAATATATACATTTTTAAAAAGAAAACATATTTCATTGTCTGGATGTACTACAGTTTATTGATTCACCTACTGAAGGATACAGATCTTTTATTGAATTCAATTAGGGCTCCATTTACTGCCCAGGGACCACAGCATGGAACCAGCAGGTGGCAGCATTCCAGATCACTTGGAACTCAAACAGGTCGTCTGATTAACCTAGGCTCACAATGATGTACTCCAAAGGATAGGTCTTAGGTCTCTCAAGTCCCAAAACCCACTGCATGAAGAAGTTAAAGAAATAAAACTGACTTGCTGTGGAGGCCGCGATTGTCCCAGAAAATCACAATGCAATATCTCCGCTGACTATAATCACTGAGGAACTCCTTCTGCCCCTAAAGGGTTGGCCTACTTGCCCAGGATGGGCGCTCTTGCAAGATCTAATCCCGGAAATGCTCTCCATTCTCCATTCTTCTTTCCACTTACTTCTAAGGACAGTACTGGGTTAGGCGCTTGGTTTAAAGGAGTCTTTGAAGACCCCAACTGGCAAGTGCAAAAGATACGACTTAAAAAGAAAATCGAATGCTTTGCCTTGGTTCGCTGAAGTGTGAAGTAAACAGAACTTAAATACTATGTTTTTTTTTTTTTTACCTTTTTTTTTTCTGTAACTGAGCCAAAAACTAAAAAGAATTTTTTTCTCTCTCTCTTTTTATAAGATACCAGGTGCACCAGAAGCAAGCATGCATTTTCTAAAACCAGTGAACTGTGACATCAAAGTCACACCAGAACCAAACCTGCATTTCATCTGGTCTCTGATCTAAATTAGGCCTCAGACACGAAATTGTTTTACCCAGTTGTGAGCCAACATGAAGTGTGTTTGTTGGGCCTGTCTGTCTTGGCTCAGTTGTTGTGTTATGGTCCAATTCTGTCTCACTGGTTCTCTGCATCTGGGTGGCCGGCTCTCCTTTCCCTCTGTGTTTCTGTATTTTGTCTCTCTGCTTTTTGGTTTCAGTCTGTCTGTCGTTCTGCCTGTGATCTTTCTCCCTCTCCTGCTGCCCTCTTCTGAAGTGCTTTGAACACTAAGTCACGTTTAGGAGCAGACAGCCTAAGCTTGAAATCACGTCCTGTGTCTTTCTTCAGTCTCATCTGTCAACATGCTTAGAAGGGTACATGCCTTGTAACAAGCATGTTGCAGTCATTCACTGTTATGACTCCCCACATTTGTGTAGCACTTTTCCAGGTCGTTCCTGAGATCAGCACACTGGGTGACACCATGAAATGGAAAGAAAAGTCTTTGGGAGAAAGAAGACTTCATGGGCTGATGAAAAGAAATACTTAGGTTAGTTCTCTTGGCTGTATGTTTCTTCTCATATCTTTCACAAGAGGCGATCTGAGACATGTCAGGCGATTGCAGGGTGTGCACGTGGCATCTTTTGATTTTCTTAACAGTTTGGCTGCTGAATCTCGATTCCGACCACGGCAATCTGTGAAAGCAAGAATATCGAGGAGAAAAGAGAAAAGAAAAGGAGAGACAACATGAGAGAGAACAGGAGTGGAGAAAGAAGATGAGAATTAAAGAGAGGGTAGAAAAAGAGTTGATAAGAGTGATAGTAAGAGGAAGAGAAGGCGAGAGATAGAGTGACATTCACTGAAACCATAGAGCAGTGTGTCCTGCTGAATAGAGTCAGTGAGATCAACCTACATCCTTGGAAAAAAGATGCTAGAGCCCACATTATTGCCCCTTATATTAAATTGTACTTAATATAAGTCTATTATCTGCTTAACGTAGTCTTGGTATAATTCACTGTGCTCCTGTAGGCCTGTTTCCATCTGAAGTCTTGCCTTTGTAAGCAAAACTGTGGCTCTGTACAGCAGTGATTTAGCTCCTTTACAACTGAAAGAAGTTCGGCTAAAGAAAGGGAAAACAAGGCACTTGGTGATACAGAGTTAGAGAGAAGAGATACTGAAGTATTTTATTTGGAAGCAGCAAACAAAAATCAGTACCCAACGAATCTATGCCTTGCCATCTGCAATCAATATACATTATTACAGTTACACAGCTGGCTGGGTTCAGAGGGAGTTCCAAGCCGGTGGTTCTCGACCTTAGCAGTGCACTGTGATCACCTGAGAGCTTAGAAAACATCTCAGTGTCCAGGTTCCACCCTAGATCAATTAAAGGGTGGAATCCAGGAATCAATATTTTTGGAGGCCCCCAGGTGACTCCATTGTGCAGCCAAGGTTGCAGACCTCTGATCTTGGGTAACCCTGGGAGCCAAGCCACAAAGGTTTTGAACTATGTAACCTGACTGCAGGTAAAGTAGCTCAATTGTACCTGTTGGGTAATTACGGTAGCAATTCAGGGACTCTCAGGGGACTATGAAACGTCCATCTGTTTGGGATGATGCAGTTTTAATCAAATAATATTCTTCAAAAGTGACTACCTCATTCTCTGACATTTGGTTTGCCCCAAGTGTCTGATGGTCCCAGTCTGCTGGTATCTGTTTATAGCTATCTTCTGCAAGTGATACAAGAGGCAAGGAACAACATGTTGCCAGGTGAGGCATGCACCAGGGCAGCTTCCCTACCTGCTTGTTTCCTGGAAGTAAAGGTATCTTCACCCCTGGGAGTAAAGGTACCTCAAGCATCCTAAATACACATGCTATGGATTGAGTTGTGTCTTCCCAATATTCTTAGGTTGAAGTCTTAACTCCCTGTGCCTTAGAATGCGAGATTTTTTGGAAGTAGACTCATTGGAACTGTAATTAGTTAAGATAAGGTCATACTGGAGTATGATGGCTTGACAGCTCATTTCTTTTTAGTTCTAGATAGTAGTCTATTTTTCATGGTAAAAGTGGAAAGCATTCCACTATGTACGTTTATATCAAAACATTATATTGTACACCTTAGATATATACATTTAAAAAAGAAAACATATTTCATTGTCTGGATGTACCACAGTTTATTGATTCGCCTACTGAAGGAATACAGATCTTTTGTTGAATTAAATTAGGGCCCCATTTTACAGCCCAGGGACCACAGCATGGAATCAGCAGGTGGCAGCATTCCAGATCACTTGGAACTCACACAGTCCCTCTGATTAACGTAGGCTCACAATAATGTACTCTAAAGCATAGGTCTTAGGTCTCCAAAGTCCCAACACCCACTGCATTAAGAGGTTAAAGAAATAAAATCGATTTGCTGTGGAGGCTGCGATATGACTGGTGTTGTATAAAAAGGGGAAATTTGTACACAGAAATATGCACACAGGGAGAACACTGTGTGAAGAAAAAGGCAGAGACCATCTGCTTCTGTTAATATAAACCAAGGAGCACCCAAGACTGCCTGCGAACCACGAGAAGCCAAGATGGAGACATGGAAGAGATTCTCTTACTCACAGTCTTAGAAGAAACTAATTCTGTTGATACCTTGATTTTGGCCCTCCGTAACGGGGAGATGATAAATGTCTTGTTTTTAAGCCAACCAGGTCATGGTGCCTTGTTACAGTAGCCCTTGGAAACCGATACAAGGCCCCAGGCTGGGAGAACCAATTCTGCCCACTGATGGGAAACACATGGTGGGTTTCAGGCCTGGGGGAAGGTGGGCCCTGAACCAATCAGCCGTCCCCATTCCAAACCTGCTCCAAACTGATCACACAGATGGTTGCTCCTGACACCCTCCTGCTCACTGTATCCGCTGTCAGGGGGATCAAAATACCCCAAGCGGGGCCAACTCCATGGGTGTGTGACCTGTGCAGTCACACAGGGCTCACTCCTATTTTAATTCTCCTGCGTTGTCATCTTGAAGTTCTTAATTTTTGAACAAGAGCCCAACTTTTTCAATTCGCATCGGGCCCCAAAAATTGTGTAGCCAGTCCTTTCCCCAAACCTCTCACCAACTTTCCCTCTTTCCATCAGATCCTGTCTACTTTGTCTGAATTTCTTATTGTGTCTGATCCACTGATGTCACCCCCTTCTTGCTTTCAGTGATGTCTTTATAGATGTTTCCTTTTTAATACTATTGTTTTTGTTATTTGTAGGGATTTGGGGAGGAAGGGCACTGTGTCAGCCACCTGAATTGAATAACCCAAAGTGAACAGGACTCTTGTGCTTATTAGGTTGTTAGTCCTATCAGGGACATTGGCTAGAGGATGGAGGAGAAGTTTATAAAAGACGGCGTGAGCCTTGGCTTAGGTAGTACGGCTTTGGGACTCCAGTGACCATGAGTAACTGAGAGTCAGGAGGGAGTGATACACTGCTTAGGACTCTTGAAGGCTTGAAGGTGGCTGGCTGTGTCTATAGCATACTAGCATAGTGTTTTGCTAATCTAATCATTTTATTCACTGCTCCCCTTGAAATCCTGGCATAGGTTTCTATTATCCCTGGGATGCTGTGACAAGTTGGGTCATTGTTCCCATTCTTTACTCTTTCCCTGAATTAGACATATGCACTCAAGCTCTTTGCACGGTCCTCTACGGCATGTCCCACTGTGGGCAATATGACCTTCCACCCCATTGTCACTGGGTTAGCCATGTGACTTGCCTTGGCGGATGGAACTTGAATGGGATTGTCAATGTGCCAGTTCCCAGCTGAGGCTGCAAGAAGCATTACGTATTTCCACTCACCTTCTTGCATTTCTGCCATCTGCCGTGAGAAAAACACACCCCAGATAGAAGCTAGTCCGGAGAGAATGAGGAGACAGTCCCAATGCCCAGCCTGGATTCAAACCTAGCAGATTCCAGCTAAACCCAGAAGAGATACAGCCTCTCTACAAACCCACAAGCAGCAGTAATGTGCTTGTTTACAGAGGTCAGTGAGTTTGAGAGGTCTTTGCTGTGCAGAATTATGGCCAACAAAGCTGACTGATGCAGAAATAATGGGATTTCTTTAGGTGGGCTTACGTGACCTTTTCTGGCCTGGACCTTTCTATTCGCTCAGTCTTATCTCCTACCCCCCACCCTCTTCTCTCTCCATTCCACACTCAGTTCAAACGTTCTATGTTCTCTCTCAGCTTTGAGCCAATAACACATTCTCTTCCTCCATCTCTGCCCTACTCAGGAGTGACATTCACTGAAACCATAGAGCAGTGTGTCCTGCTGAATACAGTAAGTGAGATCAACCTGCATCCTTGGAAAAAAGATGCTAGAGCCCACATTATTGCTCCTTATATTAAATTGTACTACATATAAGTCTATTATCTGCTTAAGTCTATTATCTGCTTAACTTAATCTTGGTATAATTCACTGTGCTGAATTATATGGAGATTAATTATAATTAATTATAAGTTATAATTAATTATAAATATATTAATTATAATGGAGATTCAGCAGCCAAACTGTTAAGAAAATCAAGAGATGCCACGTGCACACCCTGCAATCACCTGAGATATCTCAGATTGCCTCCTGTGAAAGATATGAGAAGAAACATACAGCCAAGAGAACTCACCTAAGTATTTCTATTCCTCAGCCCATGAAGTCTTCTTTCTCCCAAAGCCTTTACCCTACTCAGGATCCTCTGACTTGGCTTTCTCTTTCTCTCTCCCTAGCTCTCGCTCTAAGTGCCACTTCCACCAGTAAATCTTCCTTAGGGCCCAGTAGGAAACGCTAATGGCCCTGCAATGTACTCTCTTTGCACCGTGTTCTTCCATACCATAGCACTTAGGACAGTATTGTGTCACCGCTAATATGGTGGGGGAAATACATTGAGATATTTATTCGTATTTCATTGCTGTAGAAGAATCAGGACAAGTGAGAGACAGCAATGCTTTTCTTTTTATACACTGCCCCTCACTTGCACACAAATGACTCCCAAGGAGTCCATAGGGCCTTTCCCTTCCTCTGCTACCGTCATTTTAAAGCAAAAGCAGAATCGTGTGTGTGTGTGTGTGTGTGTGTGTGTGTGTGTGTGTGTGTGTGTGTAGGGGATTGGTTTATCTTATGAAATGCTAAGAAATTCTAGTGAAATCCCAGAAGGGGAATGATGAGGAGGAGTGTGGCTTTGCAGTCTGGCTATGAGATGCGCCTCCAGAAGGATGGTGGACAGAGGTTGGCAGGTTCCATGAACATGCAGACCTGTGCTCGCCATAAGAATTTGGAGGGCTGGTGCACCTACGAGGAGCTGAGCCCCAATTTCTGGGCTCTCAGGCATCAAGAATGCCTGTTGCTAGGTGTCACGGAAACAACAGCTCGAGTGAACTTCAGGAACCATGCAGGCTTGGACAATACAGTGCTCAGCAGAAACTGGGGTCGACCAAAGGAAGTTTGCCAATCTAATGGCTTAAAACAACATCAATTTATTATCTCGTGACAGCCCCATAGGGCAGGACTCTGTGCACAGCATAAGTCCTCTGCTCAAGGACTCATAAGGCTGAAACTGAGGTTTTCTTTCTGCAAAGTCCGACATTAAGGGACTGAGCCCTAATGGTGTCTGAGACTGAATGGTTTGACACGCAGAGATGCCAGGCTGGCAATCAAACTTAACTTGGTTTACAAGCATAAATACCTTTGCTATTTCTTGCATCGTCTCATTTAGCTTTTAAATGCGTATCTATTATGCTTTAATGTTCCGTCTTTCCTGGTAGACCATAAGCTCTTGGAAGGTGGGCTGTTTCTGTCTTTCTTATTGTTGTGCCTCCATAACCTAAGACAGTTCTTGGGACGTTGTAGCAAGGGAGTCAATAAATATTTGTCAAATGAGTGCTTGACTTTTAGGTGCTTGATACACGCTTATTGAACTAAATGGAACCAATTCTCATAAACGCCATATGGTCTGGGCAGAGTGGGTATTGCTACAGCTGTTTCAAAGAGGAAGAATCAGGTTTGGAGAGTTTAGGTAGCATGTTTAGGGTCACCTCAATGGTAGGAGCGGAGCTAGAACTTTTTCATTATATTCAGAAAAAAAAAATTAATATCTTTTTATTTGAAACACGGCCCTGAAATATAACACTATGACACATTCTAAGTCGCATGACTCATGCTTTTCATCTTCTGTGATCAAGAGAGGGGGAAGATGTAATGAATTAGAAGCGTTTATAAGATGTGATTTTATGTGGAGGCCTCAGATACTAACATCACATAGAAGCTCAAACTCTGCAGTACCTGAATCTTCCAAATGGATGAGTCTCCTCTTTTTGTTTGTTTGTTTGCTTGCTTGTTTGTTTGTTTGGAGACGGAATCTTTACTCTGTCACCCAGGCTGGAGTGCAGTGGCACCATTTCTGCTCACTGCAAGCTCCGCCTCCTGGGTTTGCGCCATTCTCCTGCCTCAGCCTCCCGAGTAGCTGGGACCACAGGCGTCCGCCACCATGCCCGGCTAAATTTTTTTTTTTTTTTTTTTTGTATTTTTAGTGGAGACTGGGTTTCACCGTGTTAGCCAGGATGGTCTCGATCTCCTGATCTCGTGATCCACCCACGTTGGCCTCCCAAAGTGCTAGGATTACAGGTGTGAGCCACCGCGCCCAGCAGTCTCCTCTTAATAGAAGCACAAACTAAATCAATCTTGGCCGGGTACAATGGCTTATGCCTATAATCCCAGCACTTTGGGAGGCCAAGGCGAGTGGATCACTTGAGGTCAGGAGTTTGAGACCAGCCTGGGCAACATGGTGAAACCCCATCTCTACTAAAAATACAAAAATTAACTGGGCGTGGTGGTGTGCACTTGTAATTCCAGCTACTGAGGAGGCCGAGGCACAAGAATCACTTGAGCTCAGGAGGTGGAGGTTGTAGTGAACTGAGATTACACCACAGTAAGTGAGACACTGTCCTCCACTAGCCAACCCCTCCCCTAACCAAAAATCAATCTTAAGGGCTCATGGCATAACCTGGTTTCTCTCAGACAGACTAGACTCAAATCTTCTTTCAGGTTTATGTTGCCTAAATAGAGTGGTTGTTCAGTGAGCCGAAATCTGGCATGTGGATTGTATTTCTTATTCATCATGTAACCACTCCATTAATTCTTGCTTCAGGGTTTTTGCACATGCTGGGGTGTTTGTTTGAAAAGCTCTTCCCCTTTCTCATGGCTCCCTCCTTCTCATTCTTCAGTTCTTGACTTAAACATCAGTCCTCCTTATGATTTTCCTAATAACATTTTAGTAGAGATGGCATTTTGCCATGTTGGCAAGGCTGGTCTCGAACTCCTGACCTCAAATGATCCATCCACCTCGGCTTCCTGAAGTGCTGGGATTACAGGCGTGAGCCACTGCGACTGGCTGGTGGTCTTCTTAGTCCACTGATTCAAATGCTTATCCCTTCCAGAAACACCCTGTGTTAGTTTGTTCTTGCACTGCTATAAAGAAATACCTGAGACTGGGTAATTGGTAAAGAAATGAGGTTCAACTGGCTCAAAGTTCTGCAGGTTGTACAAGAAGCATGGCAGCATCTGCTTCTGGGGAGGCCTCAGGAAAGCTTCCAATCATGGTGGAAAGCAAAGTGGGAATAGGTTTCTTACCTGGCAGGAGAAAGAGAGTGGGGAGGTGCTAAACACTTTCAAATAACTAGATCTCCTGAGAACTCACTCATCATCGCAACAACAGTACCAAGGGCGATGTTGCTAAACTGTTCAGGAGAAACTGCCTCCATGATGCAATCACCTCCCACCAGGCCCCACCCTCAACATTAGGGATTCCAATTCGACGTGAGATTTGGTGGGGACAGAGAGCCAAACCATATCACACCTCCCTAGATGAAAACCCAGGAATAAAGTTTTACCAGTTATCTGGGTTTTTCTTAGCACAGTCAAGTTGATGTATCAAATTAACCACCACATTCCAGAACTGTTAGAAAATAAATTTCGGGGCTGGGCGTGGTGGCTCACGCTCATAATTCCAGAACTTTGGGAGGCTGAGGTGGGTGGATCCCGAAATCGGGAGATCGAGACCATCCTGGCTAACACAGTGAAACCCCGTCTCTACTAAAAATACAAAAATATTAGCTGGACGCGGTGGTGCGCTCCTGTAGTCCCAGCTACTCAGGAGGCTGAAGTAGGAGAATCGCTAGAGGTTGCAGTGAGCTGAGATCATGCCACTGCACTCCAGCCTGGGCAACAGAGCGAGACTCCATCTAAAAAAAAAAAAAAAAGAAACCAAATAAATTCCTGTTGTAAGCCACCCAGTCTGTTGCATTTTACCATAAATGACTGAGACGACTAATACGGACCCACAGTGCTCCATGAGAATTTCTTGATTCCATTATCAACACTTGCCTGCCCTATGTCTATTTCCTCAGACCCCTGCTGCATGATCAGAAATAAACTAGAAATAAATTTGAATGGCCTTTTAGGACCTAATTTTTCAATAGCTCTTTTATTCCTGATTGTAATCATAAATTGAGTTCAGAGCAGCATTGTAGGCATGCAGTATATCTTTGTGGAATGAATGAATGGATGGATGAATGGATGAATGGGTGACTCTGGAGGATCAGGACTGAAGAGCATCCCCTGCAGAATGCACTTCAAGTAGCAACCATGCTAATCCCATGTGGAATATTATCCCTGATCTCTATTGGGTTTGACACCTTCAAAACACAGTATTGGAAATGGAGATAGTAATTCAAAAGCAGCACTTAATCATAGCATTAGAGGGTGCGGCAAAGAGTCATCACACTTATGCCTTCACAAGGAAGGAAGCACATTATTAACATGAAATCATCTTCTGAGTAGGTTGTGTAAGGATCTGAGGACAGAGTGATGCCTTTCTAATTCCGGGTCTGAGACGGCACTCTTGAAAAGATGTATGGAGAAATGACAAATGCAATTTTGTAGATGAGCATTTTGGTACCAGCTGGCTATGGATTCTTGGGCAAGTCACTTGACCTGCATTGGCCTCGGTTTCCTCCCCTAGAAAAGAAGGGGCATAAATGTGGTGGGTCTTCTGATGTTTGGGTGGGTCCTCTGATGTTTCTGTGACCGTATAAAGCTAGAGTTTCATGTTTCTTCTCTAAAAACACAAGATATGGCAAGAGCAAATAACTAAACCAAAAGGCACATCTTGTAAATGGTAGAGTCGTGATTCAAACTCAGGCTCTGCTTACCCTAAGCTCATGTCAGGAACTTTCCTCTATTATTTTGTTGTTTCTCTATTATTATAATTATGTGATCCCCCACCACCTGAAATTCCCTTCTTCACTCAACAATAACAACAACGGTGTATCTAGGGTATCTGTATGTAGCCAGGCACTTTGCTGAGCATAGGAATAAAATAGACAGCTTCTATGCTCTCACAGAGATTACAGTCTAGTTGAGGAGTTACACGTTAATCTAATAAGTATGCAGAGAACTACAAAAATGAAACAGAATTTTGAAAGTTTTCAATGTTTTGAAGTCATATATTAGGGAAATTTGGCCTCATCAGGGAAGTAAGTCTCTGAGGAAGGGAAGCCTGAGTTAAGAGATGAAAGATAAGTAGATGTTAACTAGGCCAAGAGAGAAGGGAAGGTAATTCCAGGCAGAGATACAGTGCATGCAAAGGTCCTGTGGTAGGAAGTATATGGTGAGATTATGGGACAAAGGCTATGGGTGGCCAGAGCGCAGAGAATGGGAGGGAGGACGTGTTATGAGATGAAGCTGGAGAGATGGGTGGGGATATAGGGACTGCATCCTTGTGAGCTATGCTAGGTATTTTTTTTTCTATATCCTAACACAAATAGATAATCACTGAAAGAGATTCTGTAATTGTCTTTAGGGATGACTCTCAAACATCCATTCTATCTCAAGTGGCCAGCCTGAGTCAATAATGTTAAAACTTTTTTCTGTTATAAGTAACTAGTTAGAAATGGACATATGATCTAGCAATGGACATTAAGACAAGAGAGCATCTTCTAGGGAGCTTTTAAGGTAGGTTTCCATGTTCTTAAGAGGGACATCCTGAAAGAGATAGTCTACTTGTCCCTCTGGACACAGTCATAGATGTGATGCCTGGGACTGCTGAATCCATTCAAACATTACCTCCTAATTATCCTAAGGCAGGAAGAAGACACTGCATCCCTTCAGCTTCCATGGTGGATGGTGGTTACCTGGAATTAACCTCTCATGGAAAAGACACACATTGGGCAAAGGGTCTTGCCCCTCAAAGAGAAAATGGGGATGGCTATAGTGTAGCAAAAGTAGACAAATCTTTATTATCCTATAATTGGTTGGTTTGTCAATAATTGCAATGAAATCTGGATTTAGTCATCTAGTCAATTCCATATATGTTATTTTCATGGTGCAAAAGAAGCCCAGTCCTAGTGAAAGGAAGCAGACCCCTTCGTGCCCTTAATTACGTGGGACCACAGGGTAGGAGGCTGCCTTGGGAAATCAGATGTGGAAGCGTTTCAGAAGCATTCTGTGCAATGTGCACTCACCCAGAAAATAGAAATATGCTCCCTGGAAAGCAGCTGCTCTGCAAGAGATTTTCTGACAGAAGGAACCCCAGAACCGGAATGACATTTGTTTGTTTTTTTAACTTTTATTTTAGGTTCAGGGATATATGCGCAGGTTTATTACCTAGGTATGTCGCGTGATGCTGAGGTTTTGGGTACGGTTGATCCTATCACCCAGGCACTAAGCGTGTTAGTTTTTCAACCCTTTTCCCTTCCTCCTCACTCTAGTAGTCCCTAGTGTCTATTGTTGTCATCTTTATGTCCATGAGTACCTAATGTTTTGCTCCTACTTATAAGCAAGAACATGTAATACTTGGTTTTCTGTTCCTGTATTAATGCACTCAAGATAATGGCCTCCAGCTTCATCCATGTTGCTGCAAAGGACATGAGTTCATCCTTTTTATGGTTGTGTAGTATTCCATGGTGTACACATACCACATTTTCTTTATCTGGTATACCATCGATAGGCATCTAGATTGATTCCATGTCTTTGCTACTGAATATTGACCTTGGCAAAGAAATTATGACAAAGTCTCCAAAAGCAATTGCAACAAAACAAAAAATAGACAAGTAGGACCTAATTCAAGTAATGAAAAAGGAATTTTCTGCACACCAAAAGAAATTATCAACAGAGTAAATGACAACCTACAGAATGGGAGAAAGTATTTGCAAACCCTGCATCTGACAACACCTTTTTAACAGCTGCCCAGATATGCCACTCTTTGACTTTTTGTGAAAATTCACCAAAAGTTGTGCATTTTCCAAGCATCTTTGGGCAATCAGAAGAGGCAGAGGGTAGGAAACCATGACATTGTGGAGGCTTGTGAGCATAATCTTGTTAATACTTTGTACAAAATCTAATAGCTCACACACTGTCTCTAAAATCCATTTAATTAACCAAGAATCAGTGCCAATCTTACTCTTAAATTTCCTGTCTTCTCAACCCCATTTTTGGTTCTGAACCCAGGTTCGTGTTATTTGCCTGGCTACCTGGAATAGATTCCCATTTTCAGTTTGACTTTGGGGTCCCCTCTAGGATGTTAATCCCTAAGAAATGTGCTTTCTAGACTCAGATCCAGGGCATCCTATTTTTACCTGCTGCTGTAGGACATTCTACTTTGTACTGTCTTGTAGTCCTTCCTCAGCACTTGACCATGCCCCTCAGACTTCTACAACTTATGAGTATGCATCAGAAACATGTCCTTGCAGGTTGAGAAGGCTGTCACATAGTGTAAGGCATTAGTTGGGTTTGGGAGTCCAACACATTAGGATTTTCTGACCTCATCACTTTCTAGGTGTGTGACTTTGGGTATATCATTTTAGATCATTAAGCCTTCACATGTTCATGTACAAAAAGGAGACCACAGACCGGGTGCACTGGCTCATGCCTGTAATCCCAGCACTTTGGGAGGCTGAGGCGGGCAGATCACCTGAGTTCAGGAGTTCGAGACAAGCCTGACCAACATGGAGAAACCCCGCCTCTACTAAAACTAAAATTAGCTGGATGTGGTGGCACACACCGGTAATCCCAGTTATTTGGGAGGCTGAGGCAGGGAAATCACTTGAATCCAGGAGGCAGAGGTTGTAGTGAGCCAAGATTGTGCCATTGCACTCTAGCCTGGGCAACAAGAGTGAAACTCTATCTCAATAAAAAATAAATAAAATAAATAAAAAACTCATGACTTGGGCTACTGTAGTCCATTCATGCTACTACAACAAACTACCATAGACTGGGTGGCTCATAAACAACGGAAATTTATTTCTTAACATTCCTGAAGCCAAGAAGTCCTAGATCAAGGTGCAGGCAGATTCGAGGTCTGTTGTGGATCTGCTTCCTGATTTGTAGACGGCTGCCCTCTGGCTGTATCTGCGTGTGGCAGAGAGAGAAGCTCTGGTCTCTCTCCCGCTTCTTATAAGGAGGCTTAGTGCATTCACATGGTGGAAGAGGCAGGGACCTCTTTAGGGCCTCTTTTTAAGGGCAGGAATCTCATTCATGAGGGCTCTATTCTCATGACCTAATAAATGCCAAAATGCCTCACCCCCAAATATCATCACATTGACTGTTAGGATTTAACATGTCTATTTTGAGGGGGACACAACTGTTCAGTTTATAGCTGTGATGCTATTGAGCAGTGGACACTGTTGGTTTCCTAACCAATAATCATTCCTTCTTCTTTGACAGTCGAGCATTTCATTCAGATATTCAGGGTAATGTGTCCTGTCTAAGGGGATGAATTCGTATTGTTACACTGATCATAATAATCCTTCACCCATTTATCAATGACTGCTTTAGGTTAGGCCATGTGACCATTTCTAAACTAGAGATTTAAAAGGACTGTGGAGGGATGTTTTCCTCCTGATGAAAAAGAGAGACTTGAGAAGAGGAAGCACATCTTACTTTCTTCATAATTGTAGACGTTATTGTTTAATTCAGTGATGTTTGGTGCTACAGCAACCTTCTTGCAACCATGAGAGGAAAGCAAAGAAAATCACAGAGAAGCCATATAGAGATCTAGATGTCTTATAGATCTAGAGATAGATGTCTTATTATATGAGAGAGTTAACTCAACGTGTGTACATGGTCAGGGTTCTGGATGGCTTCTCTTTGATTTCTCCCGTTCTGTAGGTTGTCTCTTTACTCTGTTGATAATTTCTTTTGTTGTGCAGAAGCTGTTTAGGGTTTCTTGGATGTCTACCTAAGACATCTCTAGATAGAAGTCTTATTATATGAGGAAGAAAAATCTCTATTGTTTAAGTCATTTTTACACATTTGTGGCATATGAAGGTTATATTATGTTATAGACACTTTTTAAGTAAAAGAATACAAAATTAAAATATAAAAGTCAATATAAAAATGAATATTTACTTAGAATAAAAAGGAAAGAAAGCCACAGCAGATTACAAATACTAAAAACTGATAAATGCCAAACATCACAAAACATTTTTAAATAGCAGTTTTTATTAATAATTGACTAATAAAATCAATACTTTGTCTTTTTTGTTCAGGCTGCATGGTCTGTCTTCATATGACAATAATTTTGTAGTATTATTTCGATGGAGAGAATAAAGAATTATTTTTTCTAGCATGGTTGATAAAATTTTAATATTATCAATGACTCAGAAATTTTTCTCTCAGCTCCACAATTCTTCGTTGTTAATGTTGTATAAATTTTTATGATTGCCATCAAACTTGGGAAAACTCTAACAGGCTTGTTTCATATATGAGTTGTATACTTTAGAAGAATTTCCCACAGCCTAACTTTTGCCTTCATACATTTCAAACCTGTTTTCTCCTCTGTACCTACATTTCTACAGTTCCCATTGCAATACCAGCCCCAGCCCTGCTGTTGGTATCAAGATACCAAGTGAGTAAACAGAGTGGTGGCAGAAGTATTCCTAGAAGCCATCCCTATGATACGGATGGGAGACAGGGAAATACCAGGTAGAAGAGGGAGGTTTCCTGACAAAGGCCCCACCGTAGGATACCCACGGCCCTAAGTGAGAACAAGCATTCCTGTTTCATGTCCAAAAAGTTGCCTTTTGGCCTGCCACACCCCACTATCCTGTACCCATATAAACCCTGAACCCCAGGCTCCAGAAGCAGGAGATGACCAGATGAGGAGACAAGCAGACAAGTGGTAGAATGGCACGACAGGAAAAGACAGAAGAGAAGGGACGTCTGAACACTGAGAGGAGTTTGGCTGGGGGTAGTCAGAGAGGAGTTCAGCCACTGGACAGCTAAACTCCAGGGGAAGATCATCTTCCTACTCCATCCCCCTTCCAGCTCCCCATCCAACTCACTGAGAGCCACCTCCACCACTCAGTAAAACCCCTGCATTCATCCTTCAAGTCTTTGTGTGCCCCAATTTTTTCAGAATGCTGGACAAGAGCTTGGGATACAGAAACTTTCTGTTATCTGCCCTTGCAGAAAGGTGGAGGGTCCACTAAGCTGGTGAACACTTAAGCCATCTGTGGACAGCAAGGCTAAAAGAGCCCAGTGTAACACACGCCCACCTGGGCTCCTGAACCTGTCCGTCTGCATGCTTCACCTCCTGTAAGGGATTTGATCAGTGGTGGTGACCAGAGGATCCACACCCCTGTCACACATCCTGTGAGGGGAGTCAGGGAACTCTCCGGTCTCAGCTATACAAGGGCAGCTTATAGTGATTTAACTATACAGGGAAATAATTGAGAACCCACATGAACATATCTCACCAACCCTATTCCTAATGTATTGTCTTAGCTGGATCTCAAAATGCTCCCAGCCTCTGCAGCACCAACTACCAGGAGGGAATGTGTAACAAGAGAGAAGTTCAGGTGGAAAGAATTAGCAGCCATACACAATTGCGGTTAAGACATTTTACTTTTGCAAATTTTCAGAAAAATATGTGAGCATGTGAACACCTTGCTAGGGCTTCAGAAAGGGTTGCTGTACCTGAAGGGGCCCCAAAACTTAAACTTTGCAGTAAATACATCTTCTCTGATCATAGGCATATTATGAGAATGGAATGAGCATGTAATATAAGTAAAGTGCTTAGCACAGTGTCCAGCATATAACAAGCCTTGAAAGATGGTAGCAATAATTATATTTTTAGTAGTATTAGTAGCATGGAAGATGGGCTCTCCCATAGAACTTTCCTTTTTTTCTCCTGAATGTGTTTTCATTGCTGCCAGCAAAGGACTGAAACAAGTCTTTGACCCATAGTTTTCTATTCTGGGTGAACAGAGCTTCAAAGTTGATTTTTAATAGGAAATGTGTTCAGGATAGGTCTTTAGTCTTCAGGAGTTAAACATTCTCATGCCTGAAAATGTTGCATATCTCTATAATTGCAGTGAGGAGGACATCAAAGTGACATCTTTCCAATCAATAGTTTTATTAGTGTGCTTTAAATTTACAGGCATCTTTGCCCTAAAATCGGCATGCTATATTTAGTCACCATCACCAAGAGACATCTGCCCAATGAAGCAACAGTGCTTTTCATAAATGATACGTCATATATTTATTTCAGCAGCTAAGCACCTTCTGGCACAACAAACAGCCACCTTTGGAAACAAAGATGTCATTTTGGGTGCCTTAACAGATATGGGTTGTCTAAAATTAAAGATGGTGCTAATTAACTGGAACACAGAATTAGAACCTACAGTTTGGAAAATATGCCAAAAAAAAAAAGTGTTTACCAGAAACTTTAGCACTGGAGAGTTAAGTTGGCTCTTTCAAGGACACTAAATTGATTATAAGAATTATATAATGTTTTGAGATCTCAATAAACAAAGCCTGTCAGGTTGTGCCTGAATTAGATCACTCGTTTGCTCAAAGAGCTGGTGTTTAAAGTAAATTCCCTTTCGCTGTTAAAAACTATGAATAAACCTAGTGAAAAAGATACTATCTGTGGGAGGGAGATGGAAATTGACCATAGCCTGATTTAAGTGTAACTAACAATTTTTTCCTCTGTCAAATACACGTTAATTCAAAAGAAGCAATTGGCATTAATATCATTGAATCTAAAACCAGAATGAGTTGCTTGAAGTGTTAAAAAAAATTAGGAAAAGCTGGTAGAGTACTGGGTAGATGTACCAGTGTTCTTCTAGGAGATTCATACTAATGGAATTGACTAAAAAGGGCAAGGTTTCAAAGTCTAAATACATGGGTTTTCATCCCATATCCATCCCTGATTCAATGGATTATTTTAGCCAATCTCCCAACTTGATGTGGCTGGTAGGGACAATGATGATTCCTGCCTCCTTAAATGAGATAATGAATTGTGGAACACTTTGAAAGCTAGAAGGCACTACATAAAAGAAAAAATGGGAATGGAAGTTGAGCATGGTGATTAGGAACCCAAATTTTGTGTGAATCAAAACTAGACTCTGCAAGAAGCTTTGCCACTATCCGGGTGTATGGTCCTGGACAGAGTAATTAACTTCTCTTCTTTAGCTTCTCTTCAACAGTTGTAGCAATGGCCATATGCAATAATACATGTTAATTTATTCACCTGTGTGTATCAGAAGCACAGGATAATTATGACTTAAACACAAAGAAGATGAACTAGCAGTTCATCTAAAGGCTAGCAGTCCGGGCTGGGAGGGCCTGTTTGCTCCATGGGGTCATTCAGTGATCTAGGATGCTTCTTCCTGTTGCTCTGCCATCCTGAGGTTGTTGTTTTCATTTTCATTGGCAAAGATGCCTTGACAATACCTCTGAATTCCAAGCAACAGAATAAATGAAGATGAGGTAAGGAGAATCAGGGTATAGCCCTTTTCTTTAAGGATATACTTTGTAAGTCACATGAGACACTTCTGCTTATATTTTATTGGTTAGAACATAGAGAGATGACTGCCCGTGTCTCCAAGACAGACTGGAACACAAAGACTTTATTCTAGGAGGCCAGAGCCCAGATAAAACTCAGGGGTTATTTGCTACTAGGAAGAGGGAGAAAATTTACAGGAAGGACACTGAGGTAGGTCCATCATAGCATCCAAACCTCTTAGCACTTACGAGAGATCAATAAATTTTAACTATTATTATCTACAATAGAGTCATCTGGTGTGAAAAAAAAAAACAAAACCTTGAGAAGGGGACGATCCCAGTTCATCTCTGCCATGTCTGGACTGGCACACCATATTCTTTACCTTTCTGAGTAGTCTCACCCTGAGCATACACAGGGCCTATTCGCGAATGTAAGTGCAGAGAGGGATAAGTTTCTGAGATCCACATGTGTATGAAATCATTTTCTGGGTTCTCAACTGCAAAGTCTCTCATTCTCTGCCCAATGAGAAGTGATATCCAACCTGGGGAATGTTTCCAGACTGTCCACAGATGCTAAAATATTTGACCCCTGTGAGGGGTCAGCACCACATGAGTTAAACGGGCTGGGAATTGGGAGGGCTGATTTCCCCGATGAAAATAGGGATGTTAGAGACAGGGGAAGGAATGCTAGTGCTTAGTGTGAACAAACAACAGATGTCCATACCATCTCTTCCATTCTCTTCCTTTCTTCTCTATTCCTTCCCTCTCCCTACATTCTTTCTCCCTTCCTTCCCTCCCCTCCTTCTCCCACTTTCTCTGTCTCGCTAATAACCACTGTGCAAGACACAGAGATGAACCTCTTGTGGTTTCTGACTTCAGGCAGCTCTCTCAGATTCAAAAAGGAGGCCGGGCATGATGGTTCACACCTGTAATCCCAGCACTTCGGGAGGCTGAGGTGGACTGATTGCTTGAGCCCAGGAGTTGGAGGCCAGCCTGGCCAACATGGCAAAATCCCATCTCTACTACTAATCCAAAAATTAGCTGGGTGCGGTGGCGCACACTGGTAGTCCCAGCTACTTGGGATGCTCGGGTAGGAGGATCGCTGTAGCCCAGGAGCAGAGGTTGCATTGAGCCACAATCACACCACTGTATTCGATCTGGGCGACAGAGAAAGACCCTGTCCCCGCCACCAAAATAATAATAATAATAATAACAAAATAAAAACAAACAAACAAAAAACAAAAAGGAGAAAGACAGTTAAATAACAAACTCCAGTAAAATGTGATATGCTTTGGAAATGCATACACAAATAAATAAAGAAAGAAATGAATGAATGAATGAATAAATAAAATGGTATAACAGAATTACAAAGTGCTCTAAGTGAACAGAAAAAGAAGGAATTAACTCACCCAGATCAGATGAAAACTTGGGGAACTTTTCATAAAGGAAACATTTAATCTGACTCTGAAGGATGAGGAGGCATTCATAACATTTTCCAACAAAAAGAGACTCATAAAACCACCATTAGGGTCTTCAAATTTTCACATGGAACTTGGAGAAAAATTCTATGATCAAATATCAGTGAATCTAAGTAGACACAGCCTGTCACTAAATTTAACCTTCTGTAAGTCATTCGTCTACTCTTTTTATCATTTGTAAGATAAGCAGATGGAGCTACTTCTGAAGCTCCTTCCTGCTCTTAAAAACAAGGAATTTCCATTTCAAAGGATGAAGACCCATGGGCTGTACAGCGAATGGAAGGGTCTTTGATGCTGAGATTCTAGGTAAATGTGAACTGTTGGCCAGGTGCGGTCACTCACTCCTGTAATCCTCAGCACATCCGCCGCTGAGGCGGGCGGATCACATGAGGTCAAGAGTTCAAGACCAGCATGGCCAACATAGTGAAACCCTGTTTCTACTAAAAATACAAAAATTAGGCGGGCTTGGTGGTAGGTGCCTGTAATTCCAGCTACTCAGGGAGGCTGAGGCAGGAAAATTGCTTGAACCCGGAAGGCAAAGGTTGCAGTGAGCCGAGATTGTGCCATTGTACTATAGCCTAGGTGACAGAGCAAGACTTCATCTCAAAAAAAAAAAAAAAAAAAAAAAAAAAGATGTGTTGATGTGTTGTTGCTGCATTGGAGAGTTGTGAGTACACATATTGGGAGAAACTGGTTTACCAGATGTCTGAATCGGCTAGTTGCTGCTATGGACACTAAGGAAAAGAAGTAATGAGACTTCTAGGCTAAACCTGGGTCACTTTATTCCACTGACTGAACTCATCCTGCAACCGTAGCAATGGGTGGAACCAATGTCAATTGCAGAGCCAACAGGCAATTCCTGTAACCAGATTAATCTTTTTCCTGAGTCCCACCATTTGAGGTTCATCTCATTAAGTTCTTCCGATGGTCTTATCCCCAGGAGTTGAATTTTGCTTTCTCATGGTTAGGAAATCACACTTGGCCAACAAATGAGATGGAGATAGGTGTACCAAAATACGTGTACAGTTTAAACTTATCACCAGGTTCTTTTTTTACTTCTTAATTTAGTAAATGGGAGGAAAACAAACCCTAGGCCACCACTCTGTGTTGTAATCATTGAAAAGTCCTGTTGTGAAAGCAGCATAACCCAGTAAATCCTGACGTTCAAACCACAAAAATTACTACCTCGACCTAATGATTACAATTTGTTATTGGTGCTCAGCTCCAGCAGATGCGTAAGTTCTAGCATACAGGGAGAAAATGGACTTGAAAACAGGATGCAGTAGGAGTTCACAAATGCCCACACAGCATTCCTGGAAGCAAGGGCTTTGAATTCCCTAGGGATATTATTGGCCTCATTTTAAAAGACAAGGAAACAGGCTCAGAGAAGTAAAAAGACTGGCTATGTCACATAGCTGGGAAGCGGACATGTAGGGGCTCAAAGAAAATTTTTAATTGCCATGTTCTTTCTTTTTTTTTTTGAGACAGAGTCTTGCTCTGTTGCCCAGGCTGGAGCGCAGTGGCATGATCTTGAGTCATTGCAACCTCTGCCTCCTGGGTTCAAACGATTCTCCCTAGTAGCTAGGATTACAGGTTCATGCCACCATATCCAGATAATTTTTTGTATTTTTAGTAGAGACAGGGTTTCACCATGTTAGCCAGGCTGATCTCAAACTCTTGACCTTAGGTGATCCACCTGCCTCAGCCTCCCAAAGTGCTGGGATTACAGGCGTGAGCCACTGTGCCTGGCCAGGACCAAGATATGTATACAGCAAAAGGACAGTGACGTACAGCAAATAGAAGTGAAGCACGGAAACTACTGGATTGGCTATAACTCACTGTCTGCCTTATTTGAACACAATTCGAACAGTTGGCTACATCTGATTGGCCATAACTCAGTGATTGCCACAGCTGTGGGCTATAATTGATTTACACCTCCACTTGTTATAGTTCATGACGTACAGAAAAACCTTTAGGCTGAACTTAAATATGTAAGGAGGCAGCTTTAGGCTAAACTTGATTTGACACTGGATAAAGAAAATGTGGTACATATACACCATGGAATACTATGCAGCTATGAAAAAGAAAGAGATCATATCCTTTGCAGAAACACGGATGGAGCTGGAGGCCATTATCCTTAGGAAACTAACACAGAAACAAAAAACCAAATACCACATGTTCTCACTTATAAGTGGGAGCTAAATGATGAGAACACATGGACACATGGAGAGGAACAGCATGCACTGGGCCTTATTGGAGGGTAGAGGGTGAGAGAAGGGAGAGGATCAGGAAAAATAAGTATTGGGGGTATTAGTCTTAATACCCGGGTGATGAAATAATCTGTGCAACAAACTCCCATCACATAAGTTTACCTATATAACCAACCTGCACACATACTCCTGAACTTAAAAGTTAAATACAAATAAAACAAAACCTAAATCGCATGACAAAAAGGAACAAAAACAACAATGTGGAACTCTGTTTATGAGCCTAAGATTATGCTAATATCTAGAAAACAGAATGGATTTTCCAAAAAGATTTGAATAGCTATGGATATGATCCTTTTACCTAATCATTTCACTAATATACAAATCTAAAGACTTGATTTCATTGCAAATCCAGTAACCTAACCTTCTTTTGTTAAAAAGAAAAGAAGGAAGTCACTTTAATTTGCTTACGAGAGTAAATATTGTATGAAATGAGAAAATGAGTACATACTGTAAGATTATATTGATATGAAATTCAAAAACAGGTAAAAACTAATCTTTGGTGTTAGAAGTCAAAATAGCAGTTACCCTTGGGAAGTAGCGACTAGAATGGGACATAAGTGAGGTGCTTTCGTGGCATTGGTGATGTTCTTTTTCTTGATCTGGGCCTGGATATATGACTGTTATTGGTCTGTGAAAATTCATCAAACTATACTCGTATAACCTGTGCACCCTTCTGTAGGTATATTCTACATGAAAAGGAAACCCTCAAAACATAAAATATAAAATTCACACAAAGTTAAGAAACAAGCTAAGTGAAGGTTTACAGAGAGAATTATAAATGATAACAATAGTAGCTAGCATTTATCATTGGCTTACTGAGAACCTGGCATGTTTATGCATTAATTTATTCAATTCTTTCCACATCACAAAGTAGACACAATTGTTACCCCATTCTTAGAAAGGAAATGAGGCTCAAAATCTTAATTATCTCACTCCTGACCATACAACACATAAGCACTAGAGTAGGGATTCATGCAGGAGCATCCCACCTCCAGGATCCACATTTTAACCATCATATGACACCAATTCTCCAACACTGGGAGGATGTGGGACACCCAAAGGTACGTAGATTCACAAGTTTATTCCTGTGGAAACCACTTAGAAACCCAAGAAATTGGTTAGCCAGGCACAATGGGGCCCACCTGTAGTCCTAGCTACTCGAGAAGCTGTGGCAGGAGGATTGCTGGAACCCAGGAGTTCGAGGCTGCACTGAAGTATAGTAACACCACTGCAGTCCAGCCTGGGCGACCGTGTCTCTGAAAAAGAAAAGAAAAGAAAAGAAAGGAAAGGAAAAGAAAAGAAAAGAAGGAAGGAAAAGGAAAGGAAAGAAGGAAGGGAGGGAGGGAGGGAAAGAAAGAGAAAGAGAAAGAAAGAGGAAGGAAGAAGGGAATGAAGGAAGGAAGGAAGGAAGGAAGGAAGGAAGGAAGGAAGGAAAGGAGGGAGGGGAGAAGGGGGAGGGAGGGAAAAGAAGGAAGGATGAACAAGCAAGAAAGAAAGGCAGAGAAAGAAAGAAAGAAAAAGGAAGAAAGAATAAAACCTAAGAAATTGGAATAAATTCCTTAAAGTTATCTCTGGAAGAAAAGAAAATGTTTAAATAAAAACTCAGTGTTCACTGAGATGGAGAAAGTCTGTTTATAACAATTTAAGGGGCCACACAGAAAATCACAAGGGCTATAACTTCCTGCTTGCCGAGGGCACCTTTTGGAGGAATTGCTGCTTATATCACTGCATGGCAACAGGAGAAGACGTGGATTGATGCAGTCATTCTGAGGAACTTAGAGGACTATTAACATCAGCACAGGATTCATGATGATGTGTTGAAAGGTGGTTGGCACTCACAAAAGGAAAGGAGACATGTTTCATATTTTAGAATATGTTTTGTCACTCGAGGGAATTTAGAGATGGAGGCACTTGATAGTGAGAATGGAAGCCAACTTTCTCTTCTTGTCACTTGCGTTATTTGGGATGTTTTGAGTTGGAAAAAAAAAAAAAAAAAAAAAAAAGCAGAGACTGAATCTGTCCACTAAAGGAGAAGGGAGAACTGGGTTGGAGCCAAGAAATGGGCAGACTGAGAAGCAAGACTGGGAACCAGATACTTGCTCAGTTTATTTGCTTCCTCTCTCTTGTTAGCTTTTGGGTTTTCATTATCGTGTATTCACTTCTTTCTTCCAGTCTTCACTGTCAGTGTCTTGCAACCTGCTGAACACCACTAGATCCCTCATTCCTAAAGCAGAAGTTGCTTGACTGAATGTCATCGTAGTGGGAATCACACACATTGGGCAGACTCCACCATTGCAGGCTACCTCAGTAGATATCGCCTGCAAAGACAGCCTGTGCCTGGATGGGGAGATCTATCCCTGCTCAAGGAACAGCTCCCTAAGTGGAGCTTCCACAAGTGGAATGTAGCTTCCCTAAGTGGAGACAATGGGCAGGTTAATGCCAATGGGCAGAGAAGGAGGGCATGGTGGGTGGTCCTATCAACATGCTCGAATGCTGGCATCAAACAAAGGGTGCTTGAAGCTTTGGTGTGGTGAAGCTGGTGGAACTTTTTGAAATCACTTGGGAAGGTTTATGCCAATGATACCTTACTTAAACCCCATTTCACATTTTCTTTGTTGAAACGATGAGCCTCTTTTCTTCCTCCCTCCTTTTCTTGTTTAAATCCTTCCTTGGCTCCTTCATTCGACAGATACCTGTCATGTTTTGAAGTGGAGGCTCTAGCCTGAAAGAAGCTAGATTATGTTTATTTCTGAGAATATGACTTGTGTAGGCATGTTGGGTTTGTCAGTAGAGTGGTTGACCTACATGTATTTATTACAGGCTCTTTCAAGAAAAAAAAATAGAAAGAAGTGCTCCAATTATTTATTGCTGCATATCAAAATAGCCCCAGACTTAATGGCATGAAAGAACGGCATTTTAATATGCCTATGATTCTGTGGATTAGGAATTTGAAAGCCCATGTCCATGTTCCACAATGTCTAGGGTAATGAAGGCTGGAGATGGTTGGAATGGCTCACCTGGGGCTGTATATCTGGAGCCTCCATTCTTCACCATGTGGCATCTGCTGAAACTGCATATGCAAGAGAACTACTTCGCTCATATGCATGGTGCATGGGCTGAAGTGGCTGGAACACGTGGGGTCTGACTGGCACTGCTTCTCCTCCGTATGACCAAATGGACTTCCCCCCAGTATGGAGGTCTTGTGTTACTCAACCCAGAGACTCCTGCACAGGCCCATGGAGAGAGCAGAAGCTGCTGGACTCTGATGATGTAGGTCAAACTGAGATGTTCTGTGGCCCAGATGGCAAAGCAGCAAAGAGGTGGCATGATTTTATTCACCTCCTGCATGAATTCACAGTTACACAATGTGGCTTTAGCACCATAAGGACTATAAGTAATAATCCGACCTGGAGAGCACAGAAGATAGCATGCCGGTGTGATTGCACTGATACCCTCAGCCAGCTCAAGAGGCAGAAGAAACAACGTGGGCTAGCAGTGCAGGACAAGAAGAGCACAGTGCACCTCCCTTAATGACCAGAGCTAATAGCCTGATTAATGAGGCACAAATGAAACAACCTTGGGAGATTCCCAGAAATAAACTGGGAACATTCTAAAGGGCCTGGAGGCTCTATGTAAGTAGTTGAAGCAAAACTTGAGTGAAATGTGGATATTTAATCTTATATAAGCCCATGCGTATGAACTGGTTTGTGAAGATGCAAACTACACTTTACAAAACTTTTAGTTCAAACTTTGTATTTAACGACCTCACCCTCCAGGGTTTAGCATCTAATTGGAAAAATAAAATTAATATACATTAAATAATGGCATAAGACAACATAACAGCGGTCACCAGGGAGCCCTGAATAAATGGCTCAAACATTAAGTTTTATAGGGATAACCTCCAAGAAAGAAGACGCTCTAAGAGACGGAATGAACATTAGGCCTCCCGGAAGATGGAAATTCGATCTGTGCTTTGGAAGTTGGTGCAATTGAATTAGGCAGACAATGAAAGAAATCTCAAAACTAGAAATATTTTTGAATGGCTTTTGGCTTTCTGGGACGAATCTTTCATTTAATAGCTAAATAAAACAACTCCTGAGAACAACTATTTTCTTCTAAGCATTTTTGGTTTTTAAGCCTTAGCCTTTTTTAGTGTGTGATGTCTAGAACTCTGGAGTTTGAAGACATGGGGGAAGACTAAATGTGGTTATAAGAGACGATTGAAAAATCAAAAGTAGAGGAGGTAATTTAGAGGGGCTGTTTACTTACGTCTCTTCCTGAACTTGAAGGGAAATAATCTAGACCAGGGTTGGCCAGATAGTAAGTACTTTTTGACACTATGTGTCATACAATTTTTGTTGCAACTATTCAACTCTGTTGTTGCAGCCAGGAGCAATCGTAAACAAGGCATAAACAAATAAGCATGATTGTAACTGTGTTCCAATAAAACTTTATTTACAAAGCCAGGTGGCAGGCTGGATTTGGCCCATGGATTGTAACTGTGTTCCAATAAAACTTTATTTACAAAGCCAGGTGGCAGGCTGGTTTTGGCCCATGAACCGTATAGCTTGCTGACCTCCACTCTAGATGTTCAATTTATTCCATCAATGTTTAGTGAAATCTACACTATGTTAACCATTTTGAATAAGAACCTGGGATAAAAGCTGTTTGCTCAAGCTGGGCACAGTGGCTCATGGCTGTAATCCCAGACCTTTGGGAGGCCAAGAGGGGCAGACCACCTGAAGTCAGGAGTTCGAGACCAGCCTGGCCAACAACGGCGAAGCCCCGTCTCTACTAAAAATACAGAAATTAGCCAGATGTGGTGGTGGGCGCCTGTAATCCCAGCTACTCTGGATGCTGAGGCAGAAGAATTGCTTGAACCTGGAAGGGGGAGGTTGCAGTGAGCAGAGATCGCACCACTGCACTCCAGCCTGGGTAACAGAGGGAGACTCTGTCTCAAAAAAAAAAAAAAAAAAAAAAAAAAAAAAAAAAAAAAAAAGTTTTTTGCTCAGGAGGCGTTTACTGTAGGCTGATTGTGTGCTTGGTGCTATGCTGGTCAAGTGAAATCTATATTGAACAGATGAATATGACCCGCCCCTCACAGAAAGCTTCCAATCTAGGAGTAAAATGCCTGGAAGTGGGGACGAAAGTTATTACAGGATCTAACCCAGTCTTGGGAGATGAAGAAACCATAAATGTCTTTCCTGAGGAAGGGGTGTTCGGTCTGAGATCGGAAGACGCTTGTTCTTAGCACAGACAGGTTATAAAAGTGGGGAGTGGTGGGTAAGGAAAGGCAAGAGAAATGTTCCATATGGAAGAAACACCCATTTCAAAGCACAGAAGGAAGGGTGTCTTTCATTAAAGAAACAGAAAAGTTCAGGATGGCTGAGGGAGCCTGATTAATGAAGCCAGAATGACACAAGCCTTCAACCCAAGATGGAATTGGAGGGCTGACTGGGAGCCCACCAGCATCCTCAGAAACACCCAAATGCCCCTGACCCTCAGCGTGTGCACATTTCTTCCACAGCGTCAGGGCATTTCATAATCAGCCTTGTTTAGGAACAGCTGAGATTCTGCAGATGACAAACACTGTGAAATCCTCTCACGTAGACATTGATTCCACTCAAGAGATGATGGTTTTACAGCTGCTCCCAGTGAAACAGCTAGATTTTGCTTCAGAGGAAAGCAGTGATCCGACTTGGACTCTTCACACATACCATGCAAGGAGAAAGTCCATTTCCACATCATTTTCAACACTGATGAAACTGGCACCAATTAATGCAAACCTAGGGAGCACTTGAAGTGATCCTTGGCCCTTTCCCTTCAATAAAAATATGTAGTTGGCTAAAAATCTTCATCCCTTGCCCAGGCCAAGTAAGAGAGAATCTGCCACATTCAAATGTCCTAGAGACAGTGTCATTTCTTCTCTGTGTTATTACTGATAACAAGTACTTTCTGCATTCCATGTAATTCCAATATACCATCCTTGGGCTCTATATTAGTCTTTTTCACACTGCTGATAAAGACACACCCAAGACTGGGAAGAAAAAGAGGTTAAATTGGACTTACAGTTCCACATGGCTGAGAAGGCCTCAGAATCATGGCAGGAGGCGAGAGGCACTTCCTACATGGTGGCGGCAAGAGAAAATGAGGAAAATGCAAAAGCAGAAACCCCTGACAAAACCATCAAATCTTGTGAGACTTATTCACTACCACGAGAACAGTATGGGGGAAACTGCCCCCATGATTCAGTTATCTCCCACTGGGTCCCTCCCACAACATGTGGGAATTATGGGAGTACAATTCAAGATGAGATTTAGGTAGGGACACAGAGTCAAACCATACCAGGCTCTAATAAACTGAGATGCAAACTTCGTCCAATAGAACAAAGTAAACACTCGGTAAATTTTTATCTATGTTATTTTGTTGTACATAAAAGAACCCAATACAATATTTGACACACAGTGAGTATCAATGAATATTAGTCCTCTTCCCTTCTTCCAGGCCATTCTAGTCTTCACCTCTCTCCTGAGATCTCATAAAACCTCTTCTGTGCCATATTTTCCCAAATGAATCCCATATTGGGGTAAATGCTTCCAGCCACACTAAAGGAAATGTCTGATCAGCAGAATGTGGAGGAGATGCTAACTCCCTGGTGACAAGCACAGGAAACGCTCTTGTGGTGATCTAAGCCCTATGTGGGACTCTTCTGCCTGCATCCTCTAATATAAGTGACTGGTTTTGCAGAACCAGCTTTGAATGCATATACCTAATCACTACACAAGTGGGGCTGGTCAGCTTTTCTTGCCTCTGTGGCCACAGGAGACAGCACTCTCAAAAACACAGGTCACCCGCAAGGACCAACCCACTAGTAAAATGCGCCTGATGTCTGACTGCAAATGCTCCCCCTAGAGCCAGCACAGAGGTTCAGTGAGGCTACAAGGATGTAACTTAGGCTTCCAGGCTAAAGCACAAAGTAGCAAATATGTTCCTGTCCTTGCTACAAGTGTCATGATTTTTTTTTAAGTTATTTCTGAATATATCAACATTCAAAAGTTACTTATTAATGCCATCAACATTCACATAGCCTGGAGAAAACTACATTGGCACTGATTGATATAAGACGATTGAATTAGGCTGGGCATGGTGGCTGACACCTGCAATCCCAGTGCTTTCAGAGGCTGAGGCAGGTGGATCACTTGAGCTCAGGAGTTCAAGACCAGCCTGGCCAAAATGGCAAAACCCCATCTCTACCAAAAATACAAAAATTAGCCGGGCATGGTGGTGCATGCCTGCGGTCCCAGCTACTTGGGAGGCTGAGGCAGGAGAATTGCTTGAACCTGAGAGGCGGAAGTTGTGGTACACCCAGATTACTCCACTGGATTCCAGCCTGGGTGACAGGGTAAGACTCTATCTCAAAACAAACAAACAAATACAAATAAACAAAAAACAAAAACCACCACCACCAACAACAAAAAACAATTGGGTTAAAAAGTTAAATGTGAATGCTGATCCTGTAATTTTCATGACCGTGTGAGTGATCTTAGTGAGATTCTGTCCCCAACTTTGTGTCTCCATTTCTTCGTCTTTCTGATGAGAGTCTTATTCCAAGTAGAGCTAAGATTCCTCCTAACTATAAAATGAAAGGATCCTCTTGTATCTTTGGAGAAAGGAGGAAAGAGACCTGGACTCCAAGTTACAGAACTTGGATTCCTGTCCTAATTTTACCACTAATCAGATGTATGGCCTTACATAAATAATGTAGTGTCTCTAAGAATCCAGCTGCCTTACCTTAAAATGAGAGGAACGAGCTTGATCAGCTTGAAGTTTTATGAGTCAGTGACTTGAAGATGGTATTGGTCTGGGCATCTTCTCTGAACAGTAGCATCCAGGAGCTCCAGAGGTCAGATATCTGAATGTTTGCCTGAGAAGAGTGAAGGCTTCAATCCTCCAGGCAGTACAGAAATTGTCTACTTACTTTGTAGAGAGACCACCAGCCTCTGGCCATCTGACATCTGCCTTGCATTTACCCTGGAGATTGTTTTCTTTATTTTTGTTTTATTACAAAAGGGAGATAAGTTCAAAGGAAGAGAAAAGCAAAAAGAAGAAATAACCCCTGTAAGCTACCTTATCCCCCAAAGTTACCCAGAGTTCAATTGCATTTTATATCCGCTCTACCTGTTTTCAGTATCTCCCGGAGAGATCCATTGTTTATCCAAATCAGCCCTAAGTTCTTCAGCTTTCGGGGACTAATCTTTCTTTAATATCCAAATAAAACAACTCATTTCCCCTGTATTGGTTCTCTATTGCTGCATAACAAATTATCACACATTTTGGAGCTTATAACAACACCCGCTCACAGTTCTACATATCTGCGTGCATCGCATTCCTGGGTCCTCTGCTCAGGTCTTACAAGGCTGAAATAGAGGGGTCAGTAAGGCTGTGTTCCAACCTGTAGGCTCTGGAGATAAATCCACTTCCAAACTCATTCAGACTGTTGAATTCAGTTCTTTGCAACTGCAGGTCTGAGGTCCTGTTTCCTTTCTAGCTGTCAACCAAAGGCTGCTTTCAGCTCCAAGAGGCCACCTGCATCCTTGCCACATTCTGCCTCACACCATTATCAAGCCAGCAAGGATGCATTGAGTTCTCTTCGTGCTTCTATCTTTATGTCAGGAAGAGCTCTGTCCCTTTTAAGGACTCGTCTGATTAGGTCAAGTCCACCCAGATAATATCTCTTTTGATGAATTTGAAGTCCATTGATTTGTAAGCAAACCGTAGGAGCCATATCCAATCCCATTCGCTGGCCCCACACAGACTCAAGAGAGGGGATTCTATATAGGATGTACAGGAAGGGGGCAGGAATTGTGGAGGGTCTCACTCCCATTCTGCATCGCTGCAGGAAATTCGGTCCTCTCCTGAATATCTCACTAGGAAGTAGTCTGTTAGTGCTCAGCACATAGCTGGTGTTCAATAAGCAACCGATGCATGAATCAAAGTGGTCCTGAATGTAATGGCCTTGTGGGCCAGCCCCTCTCATGTGCTACTCCGATGTTACTCACTTCTTGGCCTCTTCTGGCCTTATCATCGTATTCCAGGCTTCTGTGCCTGTCTTTTCTGCTCCAAACCCCTAGACCTCAGCCCTCCAAGGCAACACTAGGAGGAGGACAATGCCTGAATGCAATAAGATTGGGAGAGGAAAAGGCCAACGAGGGCAATCACAAAACAGGGAAAAAGGAAATCATGTGAAACTGGGTACCAGGCATCACTACTCCTTAGTTCAAATCATATGCCGTCAGAAATGCCTTACTGGTAATCTCTCACCTTAGAGGAGAGTTCAGAAAACTTTTATAAATATGTTAGATTTTGCAGGCCCTAATGTCTCTGTTGCAGCTATTTAACTTTATCTGTAATGCAAAAGCAGTCGCATATTATATGTAAACAAATCAGCATAGCTATGTTTCAATTAAAATTTATTTAGAACATAAGGCATAGACCAGAATCAGCCTTTGATTGCTTCTGGCTTAGACCCTGGCTGCTTTGAGGCTACGGCCTACTCTCAGAACAGAGTCTTCAGGAGTCTTTGTTTCTTTACCCTCCTGGATGAAGGAAACTCTTGTCCCGGGCCAGGAGAGGAAAGTGAAATCATCATAACATCCAAATAAATTCTTCATTCAAAGAGAACCACTCTATATATACACCATGGAATACTATGCAGCCATAAAAAGAATGATATCATGTCCTTTGCAACAACATGGTTGCAGCTGGAGGCCATTATCCTAAGCAAATTAATGCAGGAAAAGAAAATCCATTACCACATGTTCTCACTTATAGGTGAGAGCTAAACAATGGGTATACATGGGCATAAAGATGAAAACAATAGACATTGGGTAATTCAAAAGCAGGGAGGGGCTGGGTGCGGTGGCTCACACCTGTAATTCCAACACTTTGGGAGGCCAAAGTGGGAGGATGGCTTGAGGTCAGGAGTTCAAGACCAGCCTTGCCAACATGGCAAAACCCCGTCTCTACTAAGACAAAAATTAGCCAGGCATGGTGGCTAGTTCTGAGTTCTGTAGTCCTGGCTACTCAGAAGGCTGAGGCAGGAGAATTGCTTGAACCCAGGAGGGGTAGATTGCAGTAAGCTGAGATTGCACAACTGCACTCCAGCCTGGGTGACAGAGCGAGATTCCATCTAAAAAAAAAACAACAAAACAAAAAACTTACTGGGTACTATGTTCATTGCTTGGGTGAGGGGTTTTCCAGAAGCCTCAGCATTATGCAATACACTCATGAAACAAACCTGCACATGTGCCCTTGATCTAAAATAAAAGAAAAATAAATACTTTTTTAAAAAGAAAGAACCAGCCAGGCACGGTGGCTCACGCCTGTAATCCAGCACTTTGGGAGGCCGAGGCGGGCAGATCACAAGGTCAGGAGATCGAGACCATCCTGGCTAACACGATGAAACCCTGTCTGTACTAAAAATACAAAAAATTAGCCGGGCGCGGTGGCGGGCGCCTGTAGTCCCAGCTGCTCAGGAGGCTGAGGCAGGAGAATGGTGTGAACCTGGGAGGCAGATCTTGCAGTGAGCAGAGATCGCGCCACTGCACTCCAGCCTGGGCGACAGAACGAGACTCCATCTCAAAAAAAAAAAAAAAAAAAAAAGTTTTTATGTTCACATGAACATAAAAAACAGTTAACTTCCCATTGTCCTGAGCTTTGTCATTATGGATTTTGCACTACTGCAGAAAAACGTATTTGAGAGTTATTGTTGTTTGCTTGTTTGTTTCTTCCTAGAGAAGGTCCCAAAACCACAGGAAGACCCCAGAAAAACTTTGAAATTGTAGCTGTTATTGTGGCTTTAACTGATCCTGCAGGCCTAGATGGAGTTCTTGGGGGCTGCCCAAGGTCAAGAACTTGTGCTTTGCTTCCTACCGGTCATTCTGTAGGGGAAGGTAATGAACAGGAGAACTTGTGCTTTGCTTCCTACCGGTCATTCTGTAGGGGAGGGTAATGAACAGGAAAGAGACAACACAGAAGACTTATCTTCCCTTTCCCCAGCCAACTCTGAAGGTCCCTGCTTGCTTGCTTCTTTTTCCTTCCTGTTGTAATAGGAACTTCACAGTTGAATGGCTTCTGTGGAGCGCTTGGCAGAAAATGTAGTTTAAGCTGCAACTTGCTGTAATAATAATAGTTACCATTTATTGGGAGCTTACTACACGTCAGGCACCTCGCCAAGTGTTTTATAGGTGTTATCTCATTTGATTCTCACAACAATTTTATGAGATAGGCACTATTCCTTCTTACATTTTATGCACAGAAAACTGTAGTGTCAAGAGGTTAATCAGCTTCGCTAGGTACACGGAGCCAGATAATGGTGGAGTCTATTCTGAATGCAGATCTCTCTGACTCCAAAACGAGTTCTCCCAAACATGACACCAAAGAGCATCTGCATCTGGGAGATACAGCCCCCCTGGGAGGCACTGTCTGTGCACCTTTCCTTTGCCATCAGGGTGATGGAAGGTTATGGCCCACCTGATAGAGGGCACCTCAGAGAATCTTGACATTCTTTTCAGACCAAGACCACTTAATAAAGTACTTCTATTGATTGTTCCAAGTAAATAAGTTCAAGACAGGCTATAGGGCTTAATTTCAGACAGAACACTACGTTAAGAGGAAGCACAGGCCACATAGCTAACTTAATAACGCTTCTTCACTTAGGGCATCTTTCAGACCACATCAAAAAATAATACTGAAATTGAATGGCTGTACGTAAGTCAGTCAGAATTGACATCATCCCCACCTCGTGGTGTGCTTCATGAATGGTATTGACAGTAATTAAACACTTCTCAGCTGCAAGTATCACCAAGCATTCTATTTACATTATCATACTTAATTTTCACAATAACTCTGCATTAGTCAGGACAGTCTAGGCTATGCTGCAGTAACAGACAACCCCCAAGTCCCGGAGGCTTAAAATAGGAGAGGTTTATTTCTCGCTCATGCTGCTTGTCTACTACAGTCAGCTGGAGAGTTTGCTACTCTGGGACCAGGCTAGCAGAATATTCTGGAATGTTTTATCAGGAACATTCCTAGATGGTGTCTGAAACATTGTTGGCTGGCATTGTAAGAGGGGAAAGGGAGCTCTGGAGAGCATATGACTTCATCAATTAAATGCTGAGCCTAAAAATGTCACATGTTGCTTATGTACAAACTCATCAGCCAGAGTCACATGTGAAAGAGAAATAAAATATTTGCTCGAAGGCAAATGCCATCCTTATCCTGCCTTTTATAAAAGAGGAAAGAGAAACTAAGGCGTTTACCCAAGGTTATACAGCTAGATGAATGGTTGAGCCAAGATTTGACTTTCTGACTTGACTCTTCAACCTCTCTGTTAGAGACGGAAGTGTAAACAGGTTTCTGCAGTACAAAAGAAGATTAAAATGCAACAGCCTTTTAAACAAAAATTAAAGCTCAAAAGAACTGTAGGGAACGAGCAATTCTAACTGGGAGGTGAAAGATTTAAAAAAAGAAAAAAACAAAGCCTTATGGAAGACATGTGGCTTGAGCTGAATGATAAAAGATGGGAAGGGCATTCCAGGAAAGAGTAGAGGGAAGTAGAGGCATAGAGAGGGAAGAGCAGAGGATACACCTATGACAATGTGGCTGGAATGTACACGAATGACATTGTGGCTGGAGAGAGAGAGAGAACTTGAGAGAAAGAGATGAGTAGAGACACAGCAGGAAATAAGGCAAAAAGTGAACTGGCAACAGACAACAGTTTTTATTCTCCTAGCTGTAAGGAGAGGCAAACAGGGTATTATTCCAGAATAACTCATACCCACAGCTAGACAAATGCACTGAAACACAAACCCACTCAATAATGAGTCAAAAGCCTCATCTTTTATAGAATCACAGCAGTCCTAGAGTTCTATAGAGTGCTTGGTATATTGTAGATGTTTGATAAATATTTGGTGCCTATTGAATGATTTCCAGGAGAAGTGTCTACGAGGTTTACAGTTTGCCCCAAGGACAAAACAAAAAGAACTATGAAAAATCTAAGCATAAACGAAGCCCTGCAAAGAATTTCCTAGGTTGAATTTGTCACCGAAGACACAGAACACCAACATACTGGCAAACATCCAAGCCAATAAGACAGATGCAAACTGTGTGGTCAAGGTTTAACTGGTCCTATGATGAAAGGGACTGCCATATGGAATAGCTTTTTATTTGATGTGGGTAATTTTCTGTGGAAGAGCATCCTTCTAACCTAGCATAATGAAGCTGATTATTTGTGCTTAGCATAACCAGCAAGACAAAGAAAGAGAGAGAGAGAGAGAGAAATTCAGTCATAAAACATTGGAGTTAAGCTACATCCTTGGTAGAATTTCATCAGTGGAGCCCCCCTGGATGGATGACCAAAAAGCTGTCAAGGGCTGGCTTGTCAGATACATTGGCCAAGAGCTCAAAACAATTGGGTTTTATAGACACAAACTCTAAGTGGAGACAGAATTCTGCTCTGGGACCCTGGTGATCTCTAACCTTGAAGATAGTCATAAAACCTTCTGACTGATAGCTTCCTTGGAGTGGGTCATTCTTTTCATTTCATGCCCAAATGCATTCTGCACACTAAGAAGAAACTTCGAAGATCTAAACATTGGATAAATAATGTTCAGGGAAGAGAAGTTATTTTATTAATGAAGAGTCTTGTCTGTTGGGCTGACGATCTTGGAATATATCCTGAGACTAGTGGTGAACATTCCTACAAGGGGACACTCGAATTTTATTTTATTTATTTATTTATTTTTTGAGACAAGAGTCTCACTCTGTTGCCCAGGTTGGAGTGCAGTGGTGTGATCACTCACTGCAACCTCTGCCTCCAAGGTTCAAGTGATTCTCCTGCCTCAGCCTCCCGAGTAGCTGGAATTACAGGTGCATGCCACCAGGCCTAATTTTTGTGTTTTTAGTAGAGGCAGGGTTTTGCTATGCTGATCAGGCTGGTCTCAAACTCCCAGCCTCAAGTTATCTGCCCGCCTCAGCCTCCCAAAGTGCTGGGATTACAGGCATGAGCTACCAAACCCAACCAAATTTTAGAAAGATCACTAGGCAGCTGGGCAGAGGATAGATGGCAGGGGAAGGTTTTGCAATGGCGATGGTGTCAAAGGTTGATAGCAATAGACCAGGTGAGAAATAACAAAGATCTCAATTTTAGTAGTAATGATAGGCATATAGAGAAGCAAACCTATATTAGTTTGATAGGGCTACCATAACAAAATACCACAAACTGGGTGGCTAACATAACAGAAATGTATTGTCAGGCTAGAAGTGCAAGCCAACAGAGTTGGATTTTTCTGAGGGCTGTAAGGGAAAATGTGTTGCATGCCTTCTCTCACAGCAATCTGTGATTTGCTGGCATCCCTTGTCTTCTGCTTCATCACCCTGATCTCTGCCTTCCTCTTCACATGGTGTTTTCCTGGGTGTCTTCACATTGTCTTCCTTCTTTGCGTGCCTATCCCTATGTCCAAATTTCCCCTTTCTATAAGGATACCAGTCATATTGGATTACAGGCCCTCTCTACTCCAGCATCACTTCTTCTTAACTAATTATATCTGCAAAGGCTCTATTTCCAAATAAGGTCACACTGTGATGGCTGGAGGTTAGGAATTCCACATAGGAATTTGCGGGGGGATATAACTCAAACCATGACAGAACCTATTTCAAAAGTATGTTGGAGTTATAGTTAAAATGACTTGATAACTAATTGAATGTGCTCAGTTATTTATGAATTAAGATAGTTTGCAGGTGTTGTATCAGCATATAAAGATGATATTGCAATTCACCAAAGAATAAACAATAGTGACAATGTCCTTGTTATGAGCTAAATTGTGTCTCCCCCAAATGTATATGTTGAAGTTCTCACCCCTAGTATCTCAGAATGTGACTATATTAGGAGATAGAGTCTTTAAAGAGATAATTAAGGTTAAATGGGATCATTAATGTAGGTCCCAATACAATGTGATTAACGTCCTTGTAAGGAGGAGAAATTAGAACACAGACACACCCAGAAGAAAGGCCATGTGAAATCAGAGGGAAAGACAGGCATCTGTAAGTCCAGGACAAATAACTCAGAAAAAATTAACATTGCTGACAGCTTAACCTCAGACTTATAGCCTCTAGAACTGTGAGAAAACAAATTTGTGTTGTTTCAGCCTCCCAGTCTGTGATACTTCGTGAAATCAGCCCCTAGCTGATGAACACAGTTCTTAATAATCTAATGATAGTCATTTGAGTATTGTGCCAGACCACTGCAGGAGACGAAACTTTGGAAGTGGAAACCATTGTATCTTTCCATATAACTTGATTCTTACCTGTTTAGGAACAAATTTCATGTTGCCTTTTGGAATCTGATGATTTGCAAACTCCAGTGGGCCTGAAGCTCAGAGGAAGAAATATTTATAGGACACTCCACTGTAACAAATCCTGGTATCCTAAACACCACCAAGCTGTTTGCCCCTGGCAACCTTACCCTGTGCGTTTTCAGATGTAACGTCTGCTCAGTGACGAATACTTTATCTTTCATCAAGAAGAAAAAGAAGATGGATAGAAAAGAGGATTAGACAGACCAGGCATGGTGGTTTATTCCTATAATCCCAGCACTTTGGGAGGCTGAGGTAGGAGGACCACTTGAGACCAGGAGTTTGAAAGCAGCCTGGGCAACATAGCCAGACCCCATCTCTAAAAAAAAAAATTTTTTTTTAATTAGCTGGCTGTGGTGGAACATGTTTGTAGCCCCAGCTACTTGGGAGGTCAAGGTGGGATGATCTCCTGAGCACAGGAGTTTGAGGCTACGTGAGCTATGATTGTGTCACTGCACTCCATCCTGGGCAACAGAGCTAGACTCTATTTCTTAAAAAAAAAAAAAAATGAAAATGAAAGATGTTTATTTTGAAAATGGAGGTTGTTGACTGTTCTGACATTGCTAACTACTGCAGAAGCAGGGAAGGTCTCCTCAGGAGATATGGTTGAGCAGAGGCTGTTTGGGAAAGCTCTTCAGGTAGTTGAGGGAAATCTCCTACACATCCTCCAAGACCCATCTCAGAGGCCCCTTACTGAGGAAACCTGCCCAGAGAAGCTTCATGGTCCACCCTAAATTCAGCTCCTTGAATTTGACTTCCCCCTCATCCCGCACACAAAACCTTTACTGCTTAGGTGCCTTTTTCTACCTAAGTGGTGATGTCTTCTAAAACAGAAACTCGGTTGTTCACCTCTGTAGCCACAGTCCCCATCATAATGTCTGGGAGTGAGCAAATACTCAGATGGGTCGAATGGGGGAAAAAAATAACTGATGGCCAAAAGCAATTTCTACTTTGGAGAAGGGGATGAAGTTCATTACCTATAAATTTCTAGTTAAGGAAATGTCCATTGAACTCAAATATGTGATGCTTTCTTGCTTATATTTTTCAACATGCAACTTATTTTTATCAAGGCCTTATCAGGCTGAATGACTGGCATCAAAACAACAGCTTGAAGCAAGAAAGGGAAAAACAAACATTTGGTCCACTGTTTTCTTGTTTTTTTATTTTTTTTCCCAACACAATACCCAATGGTCCATTTTGTAGTACACACAATTTTTCTCATTGATGGATTAATCTGAGAATCCACTGACCTCAACAATAGCTTCTGGACTGACTCAGCTCCCTGTCTTCTCATAGCGAGTGCTTAGACAAACATCTGCTGGAGAATTAAGACCTGTAAGAAAATATGTATTTAATTTGAATAACAAAATAGGCTGGGCGAGTAGCTCGTGCCTGTAATCCCAGCACTTTGGGAGGCCGAAGTGGGCGGGTCACCTGAGGTCAGGAGCTCGAGACCAGCCTGGCCAACATAGTGAAACCTCATCTCGACTAAAAATACAAAAATTACCCAGATGTGGTGGCACACGCCTGCAGTCCCAGCTACTCAGGAAGCTGAGGCAGGAGAATCTCTTAAGCCCGGGAGGCAGAGGTTGCAGTGAGCCGAGATCGTGCCACTGCACTCCAGCCTGGATGACAGAGTGAGCCTTCATTTCAAAACAAACAATAAAGCTTGAATAACAAAATGAAAATAACCTGTCTTCATGTCGTACCCAGACTTGTAAATTCTGTTATCAATTTCTAGGCTATAATCTCTGATAGGTAAAAAGTCATCCAACCAATTGAAAAGGTTGGTAAGTCCACCCTCATTCCTCTTATCTTTACACTTCCAAGTTCAGAAGCCGTAGGATATCTGTATTCTTTGTCCTTTTTAGCATAGATGCCTGTTCCCCAGGAACACCGGGCAGGTGACTATTTGCAAGCCTGTAAATAAATAAAAGTTGCAAATCTGGAATTGAGGGTGAGAATTATTTTCTAAAAATGACTTGCGGTGATGCGTTGAGAGAGAAAGAAGAGAACTGGAGGCCAGTGAGCTGTGAAATGATTCAAATGGAGGGTGATAGTCTAAAGTATTCAAGAATTTGCATTCTAGATAAGGCTCCAGAGTCACAGAACAAAAATTATCCACAAAAATGGACACAACCCAAATTGAACAGTATATTTCTTAGATTTTTGTTAGTTTGTTTTTGCTTTTTTGTGATGGCAGTCATTTCAGTTCAAGTCCACAAACAAACATTGTGGACCTACTATATGCAAAGCACAGGAGTGAGAGGCATATAAGTGATTATGACATTATTTTTGTTTCAAGATGTTATTAACAGAGTAGTATGCAGCCATAAAAAAGAATAAGTTCATGTCCTTTGCAGGGACATGGATGAAGCTGGAGACCATTATCCTTAGCAAACTAACACAGGAACAAAAAACCAAATACTACACATTCTCACTTATAAATGGGAGCTAAATGATGAGAACACATGGACACACTGAAGGTAACAACATACCCTTGGGTCTGTCAGAGGGTGGAGGGTGGGAGGAGGGAGAGGATCAGGAAAAATAACTAATGAGTACTAGACTTAATGCTTAGGTGATGAAATAATCTGTACAACAAACCCCCATGACACAAGTTTACCTATGTAACAAGCCTGCACTTGTACCCTTGAATTTAAAATAAAAGTTTTTAAAAATGCTATATTAAAGCTTGAAAATGAAAAAAAATAATTAAAATTGTGTTTATAACAGGAATAGTCATAGTTACAGCTTATTAATGCTTACCATGTTCTTCTAGAAAAATCAGTAGCGCAGAGTGGTAAGATAATAAACACAGCACGCAGTAGGCCTCCAATCAAACTTCAGATCCACCATTTAACTCATGGTGTGACTTTGAGGGATTTCCTCAATCTGTCTGCATCTCAGTTGCTCATCTGTGAATCTGAAGTAACCAAAGTATTAAAAGAATTATTGTGAAAATCAAATGGGTTAATATACATAAAGTACTTAGAAAAATGTAGTTAGTGCTGTATGTGTTGGTTATAATTGCTATTATCTCTATGTGCATGAAATACATCACATATATTGTATTTCGGGGCAAACTGCTATTATCCTTATTTCATGGGTGAAGAAAGAGGTCAGAGAGGTTAATTAATGTGTTCAAGGATACAGAGCAAGTAAGGGTTAAAGCAAGGATGCGAATCTCAACCTGCCTCTAAGATTCATGCTCTTACCACGGCCTGTCACTGCATACAAGGTAACAATAATATAACACAAAAGGAAATATGTGAAAAAGGAGGTATTGGGTAAAAACTCTGGGAATGCAAGGGGAAATGGATAGATTCATAGAGGAGGTAGCATTGGAACTGAGTTTGGAGGAAGGATTTGTCCACTGACTAACCCTTGTATCCCCAGGATAGACAGCCCTGGTGTGCTTTGGCTTTGACCATCTATTGTCTGATTTTTGTCAGCTTGGTGATATTGTCTGTGTGTGTTAGTCAGGGTTCCCTAGAGGGATAGAACTAATAGAATAGGTGTATATATAAAGGACAGTTTATTCAGGAGTACTGACTCACACAATCACAAGGTAAGGACCCTTCTGCAAGCTGAGTAACAAGGTACCCAGTTCGAGTCCCAAAACCTCAAAAGTAGGGAAGCCGACAGCGCAGCCTTCAGTCTGTGGTCGAAGGTCCAAGAGTCCCAAAGCTGAAGAATCTGGAGTCCAATGTTAAAAAGCAGGAAGCATCCAGCAGGCGAGAAAGATGGAGACCGGAAGACCCAGCCGGTCTAGTCTGTCCACATTCCTCTGCCTGCTTTTATTCTGGCCATGCTGGCAGCTGATTAGATTGTGTCTACCCAGATTGAAGGTAGGCCTTCCTTTCTCAGTCCACTGACTCAGATGTTCATCTCCTGTGGCAGCACCCTTGCAGATGCACCCAGCAACAATACTTTGCATCCTTCAATCCCATCAAGTTGACGCTCAATACTATCATAGGGTGTTAGACAAGCTATGTCTTACACATAAGTACTCAATAATTCTCTTTGGAATGAAGAATAAATGAACGACTAAATGAATAGGAGAGGATTGGTATTTCAGGTTTTCAGTGGAACTTTAACTAAGCAACTCAGTAGCATTCAACCAGCCCATTAGCCAGTCTTCTGATTACAAAGTAGTTGGAGTCTCTTTTGTTTAGAAAGAGATTGGTGCTTTTCAGAATGCACTGTGAGCAGAGAAAGCCTTTGGGGCTTAATTAATAATCCCTGTTTAAAATGAAAAATACACGAGATCTACAAATGTGCTGTGTGACAGGATTTCAGCCCTGTAGGTAATCTGTTCCTTTTTCAAACATAGTTTCCTCCCTATTTACTGAATCCATTATGTTAATTAAGGAAAACACCAGCTTCCAGAAATATCCTAAGGTTTTATTTTTGATTTTTGTAGTAAAGCCTCTATCATTTTAACCATATTTATTCCCCGAAAGGATAGATGTACCCATTCTTAGAATCTTTTTTTTTTTCAGTAAATGTAACTGAGATAACTATGTGTCAGGAGCACTTAGAACTGCAAAGACTTCAAAGACGTTCAGCAAGGACTCACCCCTCAAGGAATCTGAAATGTGGTTGAAAAGATGAGATAGATGCACATAACAAAGTTAAGTAAAACATCAGGCAAATGACAGTAAACTATGTCACAAGAAAGGACAGAAAGCTGTGTGTGATCGAGCCCACCTTGGTGGAAAATGACACCTGTTCCAATGGGGGTTTTTATTTTTACAACTTTACATTCTTTGGAATATGCCTGGAAAAGGCACTCTTCAATGAGTCAGCTAATACACAAACTATCCCAACCCTTTGAAAATTATTTCTGCCAGGCTCAGCCTTGGCAAAAACCTGAGGGGGAAAAAAAATAGTACATCCTACAGCCTCTGATGTTATCGAGCCAGGTTCATTCTGCCCACACGCCGCAAGCCAATCACTGAGGTGACAGGTTTTGCAAAAGAGTGAAGATTTTATTCACAAGGCTGCTGTGCTAGGAGGCAGAAGAACAAATCTCAAGTCCTCCTCCCTGAATACAGGGCTTGGGGGTACTTGTGAGATAGGAAGCAAGGTGGTCTAAAGTCTGAGGAAACTTGATTGTGTGGTAGGGAAGGTGAGGGAATCAGGTTTCTGTGCAAGCATAAGTGAGCACATGGTTCTTCACAGGACACGCGTGCAGAAAATGGTGGCTTAACCTGAGGGTGGAGTTTTTGGTCTTCTGATGTCAAAAGTCACTGTTGGGGCACCCTCGCAGGCCCAGTTGGAGGGTTAGTGATCTGAACTGGCTTGAACCGAACAAGAGCTGCTCCTTAGCGTCAGAGGTGTTAGAACCAGAGTGACTCCATCTTGAATACGGACTGGGTAAAATAAGGCTGAAATGTACTGGGCTGCGTTCCCAGGATGTTAGACGTTCTTAGTCAACAGGATGAGACAAGAGGTCAAAAGATACAAGTCAGAAAGACCCTGCTGGTAAAAAAAAGATGTAGTAAAGAAACCAGCCAAAACCTGCCAAATCCAAGATGGCAACTCAAAGTGGCCTCTGGCCATTCTCACTGCTTATTATACACCAACCATAATGCATGAGCATGCTAAAAGACCCTTTCACCAGTGCCATGACAGTTTAAAACGCCATGACAATGTCCATAAATTACCCTATATGATCTAAAAAGAAGAGGAACCGTCAGTTCCAGGAATCCCCCACCCCTTTCCCAGAAAACTCATCAATAATCCACCCTTTGTGAAGCATATGATCAAGGAATAACCACAAAAATAACCAGTCAACAGCTCTCGGGGGCTGCTCTGCCTATGAAGTAGCCATTCTTTTATTCCTTTACTTTCTTAATAAACTTGCTTTTACTTTGCTCTGTGGACTCACCCTGAATTCTGTCTTGCGTGAGATCCAAGAATCCTCTCCTGGGGTCTGGACTGGGATCCGTTTCTGGTAATACTAGTTCCTGAAAACCAACTCTAAGCACCTGTTACTATAGTGACACACAGTCAGAGATGTTTTTCCCCCAGGAAGCTAGTGGGAGTTGAGTCACATATTGTTTGGCCACGTGATTTGCTAGTGGGAGTTTTTAAGATCAACCAGAAGTAAATGATTGAAAGCAAACAAGGCAGTTAAGTTTGATGGGCTTAATCACAGTAACCTTTGGTTTCACCAACAGTTCAAAGCAAAGTCTTAAATGGGGGCAGGCAGGAGAACATGTGCAGGGGAACTGCCCTTTAAAAACCATCAGCTCTCATGAGACTTACTCACTTTCATGAGAACAGCACAGGAAAACCCCACCCCATGATTCAGTTACTGCCCACTGGGTCCCTCCCGTGGCACATGGGGATTACAGGAGCTACAATTCAGGATGAGATTTGGGTGGGGATACAGACAAACCACATCGTTCCAGAAAAATTAGGGATCTTTGATTCCCAAAAAAGATTTTCAAGTTTTTACTCAAAAAAAAATGTCATGGAAACACCTGGGGGGATTGGTTGCCATGGTTACTGTAAGATGATATGGCTTCAAAAAAGATGGACATTAAAAGGCTCCCCTCCCACTCTACCCTGGGGAGAAAAGAGATTTCTGTGATGATGATGGTTACTAATTGCTCAGCACTTACCTATTCCAGCCTGAAATCTAAGCACTTTAAACATAATATGCCCAACCACTCAGTAAGGAAGACACTATCGATATTCCAATTTTATGGATGAAAAACTGGAAGTAGAGAGAGGTGAGGCCTTTTGCCCAAGGCTGAGTAAGCAGTCAGTAAGTAGACAAGCCAGGATGAGAACCTGCCTCGCCCCAGGGCCCCTGTGTTTACCCTCTTCTGCGTTACCTCACAAGCCATAAACAACTCGGTTACTGTGATTCCACTGAGAAGATCCTGATAGCTTGCAATTCCTTCTCCTGTGAACTCCCCCACTGACTCCTGGGGGCTAACAGCATCTCTCAAGTCATTACTGATATCAGCTTTCTCCCCCAGATGATCCTTGACTCATGGGGAAAGGGATCCAAGGTCCTATCAGTGAGGACAGCAAAAATAATCAAAGGCTTGGCAATTCCAAGTGTTGGATCTAAGGGAAGGCAAGTCTAAGTTCCTAGAACTTTTTTTTTGTTGTTTGTTTGTTTGTTTTTTGAGACAGTTTCGCTCTTGTTGCCCAGGCTGGAGTGTAGTGACGCGATCTCGGCTCACTGCAACCTCCGCCTCCTGGTTCAAGTGATTTTCCTGTCTCAGCCTCCCAAGTAGCTGGGATTACAGGCATCCGCCACCACGCCCAGCTAATTTTTGTATTTTTAGTAGAGATGGGGTTTCACCATGTTGGCCAGGCTGGTCTCGAACTCCTGACCTCAGGTAATCCACCCACCTTGGCCTCCCAAAGTGCTGGGATTACAGACATGAGCCACCGCACCTGGCCTCAGCACTTTTTCTACCATTTCAATAACTATGAGAATGTCTGCAAAGCATTCACCTTCTGTGACCCTTAGTTTGCTCATCTGGAAAGTGGCAATGAAATTATTTTCTTAAGATTCTGGGAGGTTTAGAAGAGGTTAAGTATGCATTGGGCACACAGGAGGTGCTCAGATAGTATCAGTTCCCCAATACCCATCATTGTGGTGTTTGTATCACAGAGAGCTAACAGCGTCTACCTATTTTCTATCTCTAACAGTAGCTAGCACACTCTTACATATCTAGTAGTGCTTTGATAACTATTTGAACAAATCTTAAGTAATCATTTTATTTTGTAGATAAGACATTAAGCTACAAAAATAAAGAAGAGAGCATAGCTGACACTTTGGAGGGAAAACGTCCTTACAGAAATATAACTGAAAAATTAGGCATATCACTGTTGTCAGGTATTTCTCAAAAATGTACGGGAGTTTGCTATTGCAACTAGGGGGAAAATAATCATTTCATTATGACCATTGAAAAGTTTTGGCAAACTGTGAAGACTATGTAACCGCTGGAGAAGAACCAGAAGTAAGCAGTGAAAATTCATTAAAAGGTCAGAAAATAAAGGGCCTATGTGAAAAGGTTAAAAATAATTGGGATTAGTTAGCTCAGAAAGGAAAAGACTAAACGGTAACTTAATTACTGTCTTTATTCCTTTCAAAATGAGGTCCGCTCCATCCCAGCTGTCTCTGCTAATGAGAAAACTAGAAAAAGTGACCCTAAAAGAAAGCAAAGGAAATGTAGGTCATTCTTGGGACATTTTACTGAAGAGAGCAAACATTTAAAATCTTGCCATTCGTGAAAATATGGATGCCCCTGGAGGACATTATGCTAAGTGAAATCAGCCAGACACAAGAAGACAAATAGTGCATGAGCTCACTTACATCTTTAAAAAGTCTTTTAAAAAGTCAAACTCATAGAAGCAGAGAGCTCACATAAGAGTAAGAGATGGACCCTACGTCTCCTCTTTTCCCCTAGACTGATATCAAAACAGTGGGTAGTTTCCAGGGGCCAGGGGGAGAAGGACGTGGGGAGATGTTAATCAAAGGGAACAAACTTTCAATTGTAAGATGATTACATTCCGAAGCTCTAATGCACAGCCTGGTGACTACAGTTAATAATACTCTATTGTATACTTAAAATTTGCTAGAAGAGTAGATCTTAACTGTTCTCACCAACACACCACACACACACACACACACGTAACTATGGGAGGAGATGGATGTGTTAACTTGAATGTGGTAACCATTTCACAACGTATACATGTATCAAAGTGTTGGTTATTTACCTTAAAAATACACAATTTTTGTTTGTCTATTGTACCTTAATACATCTGGGAGGAGGGAAGAGGTTACCTGAAGTGATTCTAGAATTGGATATTCAGGAAAGCCTGTTTTTCAGATGTAATGGCTTAGAAGGGCAACCTGGGGGTTGGTAGAAGAAACCAAAAATGCCCACCCCAAAATGGCGGAAACTGAAGGCAAGAGACATGGCTTCTGGTGGCCCTTCGAGTTCTCAAATCTTTAATACCTTGAACGTGAGCCTGAGCCTCCCCCTCATTAAATGCCTCCGCTGCTGCCGGTGTATGAAAACCAATTACAAGGGCCTTCTTGAGAAATGAGGACTTGGTTCTGCCACAGAGCCATAGAGGGAAATAAAAGGTCAGCTCTCAAAAGCCCAGCTGGGAGTCAACTCTGCTCCTTCTGACCTTCCAAACTTTCCATTAGAAGGGCAGTGATCTCAGCGATTTACCAGCCTGGGCAGCTGTGGCTGTGATTAGATAAAATGCTGTTAAGGGACTGAGTTAATACTCAGGCAGGCGCGCCTCAAGAGGACGTGCGTTCTGGGAGGGTCAGAGCCTTCCTATACTCGTTGGTAAGTTTATCTCCTTAATGGTGGAGGGGAGGTCTGGAAAATTATCAGTCTTACTATCACGCAGTCAAACGCCCCCACAGAATCCACGAATTTGAAGGTGGTTTCTTAATGGTATGGGGGTGGGGGTGGAAGGTTCATTCTGAATACTCAGGGGCTCCCTTTCTTTAGAAGGAAGCCTCTCCCCTTTGTATACCCTCTAATTCCCAGTCCTCATCCATGGAACTCTAATTCCTTTAATGCCTTCAGTTTCTGCAATAGAGCCTCATCTGCTTTTCTCTTTGGCTTTAGGGAAGAGTTGTCAGTCATTTGATTCCATCTATTTGGTTTCCTGCTGTGTTGGGAATCAGGGATAGAGTTTAAGCTCCTTTATTGAAGGGGGAGAAGGAAAAAGAAAGCCCCTTGCCATTGACCGGCTTTAAAACCGAGCGGAGACATCCAGATTTCAAAATGTCAAGACTGACGCTCTCTTTGCATATCTCCTAGTTATTCCGTTAACAGAGTCTCTTCTGCTCTGAGCTTTTTTTCTAAATGTCTTTTCTATTAGCCTACAACCTGTGTATGCTTTGATTAAAAAAGGGACGTTGGTGGCCGGGCGCGGTGGCTCACGCCTATAATCCCAGTACTTTGGGAGGTCAAAGCAGGCAGATCACGAGGTTAGGAAATCGAGACCATCCTGCCCGACATGGTGAAACCTCTTCTCTACTAAAAATATAAAAATTAGCCAGGCCTGGTGGCGTGTGCCTGTAATCACAGCTACTCGGGAGGCTGAGGCAGGAGAAACACTTGAACCCGGGAGGCAGCGATTGCAGTGAGCTGAGATCGTGCCACTGCACTCCAGCCTAGCGACAGAGCAAGACTCCGGGGGAAAAAAAAAGTCGCTGGTATATTCCAGATCCTGGGAGGGATAATCTGGGAGTGGAGAAAATTAATCCAACTCACATGGCAATAATGAGAGTAAGAGATGGGGCCTGGGAAGGTAGTGCAGAGGACAGAGATAGCAGAGAAGACATAAATTTTATTTCACAGGGACCTGAGGAAAAATAAAAGCATTAGATAAAAGCAAGATGCAAAATAGAGCAAACTGTGCTTAGAACTCCATTTCTGTCTGTTGGGAAGTAGGAAGCTGAATTGTAGAGAAGGAAACGTAAACAACAATGTGGCATCCTTCTAAAATGAAAATGCTTAAACCTGCCAGGTTCAGAGGGACACAAAACTTTCCTCACTGTCAGGAGGTTCCTGGAGTCACCAAATCCCAAGAATGGAAATTTGTGCACCTGCATGGTGGACATACCTGAGAGCAAGAGTTTAACTTAAGCATACCTGAGAATGACCCTATGATCTAAGAAGAATCTGTGTTTGGAGTTCTAACTGAAGGAATCCAAGAGTGGCCAACCTAGAGATCCATTCCCTATCTATGAGGAACACCTGAATCCTCCGGCCTATCCCATGGAACACAGGCCGTGCATGGAGATCAATACCCTTTGCGTTAGGTTAAATGAAGGTTGCTAGGTGTAGGTTGCTAAGGGGAGGGTGCTAAGTGAAAATGCTCTATAGACTGCATGCTTTCTATAAGTGATTGTGGTTCCCCTGTCCAGCCTGCCCCCACTGGACTGCCCTGTATGTAAGTCCTCAGTGAACCCTATGTGTCATTCACTAGCTCTGGGTCTCGTTGGCCTCTCAAACCTGGTGCCGTCCCTGTTGAAGCCACCCCAGCTTAAGACTGGGATGACTTAAGCATGACAGCACCCCAGCCTCAAAGCGCTGGTTTCAGATGTGTTTTGACGTGAACCTATGTGTGGGGCTGTAGTCATATAATTCCACACCCAAAGGGATGTGCTGAAAAGGTAACCCAAGATGACTCGAAACTTTCCCTTCCAAAAAATGCAATTACCTCTACTCTGTATTTGCAAATGCAGACTCAGCAGCCTCCAGAGGCCTGACAGATAATGAAAGTGATGGAGCTTCATAGATCTGAAGAGTGCTTGCCTGCTGGCAAGAGGCAGCCAGTAGTCAGCCTCAATAGTTTCCATGCGGGAGCACATTGCCAGATCTTCCAAGTCTCCAAGAAAGGCCAGAATCTAACTCTTCTGTTAGGCCTCCTAGTTTTGTTGTTGATGTTTCTTTGCTTGTTTTGATTTGATAAAAGAATGAAAAACAAAATAAATCTTTTTCCAGCTGTAGGAATCTTTCTGGAAGAGACACAGAGACACCTGAATCTTGATGTGTCTGCAAATGTTAACAAGGAAACATTTATTTATTTATTTATTTATTTTGAGATGGTGTCTCACTCTGTTGCCCAGACTGGAGTGTGGTGGCGCGATCTTGTCTCACTGCAACCTCCACCTCTCAGGTACAGTGATTCTCCTGCCTCAGCCTCCCAAGTAGCTGGGATTATAGGTACGCACCACGACACTCGGCTAATTTTTGTATTTTTATTAGAGACGGGGTTTCACCATGTTGGCCAGGCTAATCTCGAACTCCTAACTTCAGGTGATCTGCCCACCTTGCTGGTGGCAAGTGCTGGGATTACAGGCATAAGCCATCTCGCCCAGCCAACAAATTCATTTTTAAAAAAATTCTGCAATAATATTGTACTACAGATTTTCAAGATGTTACTGTTGGGGACTAGGTATGGTGACTCATGCCTATAATCCCAGTATTTCAAGAGGCTGAGGCAGGAGGATCACTTGAGCCCAGGAGTCTAAGACCAACCTGGCCAACATAGTGAGACTTGGTCTCTACAAAAATAAAAATAAAAATTTAAAAAAGGATGTTACTGTTGGATGGCTGGAGGAAGGGTACATGGGACTGTGCACTAAGTTTGCAACTTCCAGTGAGTCCATACCTATTTCGAAATTAGTAGTTAAAAGAAAACAAGCTGCTCAAAACAAAATACTTTGCAAACCAAATAAAAGTAGGTTGGCAGCTGACTGTTTCCTACTCTCCTTTAGTTTGAGAGACTTCTTTCCTTTACCAGAGCATAACTCACCGAGAGGCAAAAGCAGACGAGACTCACAGGACGGCCCATAAAAGGACTTTTCATTACACTTCTTTTCTTTTGAGACAACGTACTGTTTCTTCTGGGGAAATTCACTGGAGTAAGTGGGAAACAATGTTTCTGGAATGCAACTATACCAAATATAATGAAAGTCATCTGTGTCGAAGAGATTTTATCGAGGTTGATGGTTAAATGTGACTTGGGACCAGGGAAATGAAGAAATTCTAACTAATGTTCGGAGAACTTTTTCTAGGAGAGGGTGTTTGGGAGAGGATGTCATATAGACCAAATGAATTCATTTTAGAGTCAATGCACTTGAGTTTGATTCCAGTTTGGTTCCTTACTTACTGAAAGACTTTGGGAAATACTTGTCCATTTTATTGTCTGTTATCTATAAAATGGGAATGGTACAATTTCCACTTCCCAGGGCTGAGATAGGATCTCATGAAATAATGCACCGTGGAAGCACTGATAACCTTTAAAGTAGCAATCCAACATAAATGACGGTGATTGTTTTTGTTACTACATGCTGGGATATACCCCTCTGATCAATTTTATGCCCTTGTAATCAACTCCCCATGTTCCCAAACCCCTATGTTTTTATTTAGTTCATAGGGGCTCATTTCAAACAAGAAAATAAAAGTTTCATTTATTGCCTTGTTCTGTGACTTCTATGACACACCTGGGAAAGATTAACATTAACAAAATGGCACGCATCATAAACCATCCACTAATGCCCCTTTATTATTCTTCTTAGGCCTCTCTTTATTCATTTTTCTCCCCCTTGACATTATTTTCTGTCTCTTATGGAATCATCTGGGCATCAATCTTGTTTAAGCACAGTTTCCTTCTTGTACAAAGTAGAAGTCCAGCCTAGAAGTCCAGTAACTTACTTCCAAAGTACTTCTTGGCCTGGCAAGGCAATCATTGTCACGGAATAGCCATCTCCCAGGATCTGTGTTTTCCACAACCGTCTTAGAAGGAAGCTCTTCACCCCTCCCCTTCACCAAGACTGCTTTGTTTCCTTTTCATAGCTGTTAAATATTAGGTAGAAAATGTGGCTCACGCCTGTCATCCAAGCACTTTGGGAGGCCAAGGCTGGAGGATCTCTTGAGCCCAAGAGTTCAAGACCAGCCTGGGCAATATGGACAGACCCTGTCTCTACAAAAAATATGAAAATTAGCCAGGCGTGGTGGCATGCACCTATAGTCCCAGCTACTCAGGATGCTGATGTGGGAGGATCGCTTGAGCCCAGAGGGTGGAAGTTGCAGTGAGCTGAGATCATACCACTGAACTCCAGCCTCAGTGACAGAGCAAGACTCTGTGAAAAGAAAGAGAAGAAGAAAATAAGGGAGGGAGGGAGGAAAGGAGGGAGGAAGGAGGAAGGAGAAAGTCTTACAAGTTTTATGGAGATATTTTCATTTTTCCAGCACGTTCTATTGTCTGTGTCCTTCATGTTCTCCAACTTTATCTACAATCTTGATTGTCTCTCAGTATGTGTGAGCAACACCAAACTGTTTGTAGAGAGCTGCTTGGGAGATTGTGGGTCCTCCTCTCTACACTTTTGCAACAGCTGCACCAGTGATCTCCACCTGGTTAGCACTTGTGCATTCTTCAGGATTTAGTGCCATGTCTCCTCCAGAAAGACATCCAGATCTGGAAAAAGATTTCTCTTTCTTCCTTCCCTCTTCCCTTCCCTTCCCTTCCCTTCCCTTCTCTTCCCTTCCCTTCCCTTCCCTTCCCTCCTCTGCTCTTGATCTGTGACCCAGGCTGGAATGCAGTGGTGCGACCTCAGCTCGCTGCAACCTCTGCCCCCCTGGGCTCAAGTGATTCTTGTATCTCAGCCTCCCAGAGAGCTGGGACCACAGGCATCCACCACCATGCCTAGCTATTTTTTTTTTTTTTTTTTTTTGTATTTTTGATGGAGACAAGGGGTCTCGTCTTGTTGCCCAGGCTGGTCTCGAACTCCTGAGCTCAAGCAGTCCGCCCACCTCGGCCTCCCAAAGTGCTAGGATTACAGGCGTGAGCCACTGCACCCAGCCCGTAACAAGATTTGTTTTTCATCCTTTTACATTTTAATTCTTGTTATGTGCTTGTCTCTCTGCTATTTATAAGTTCGTCAAGGCACCCACAGAGTCTGGTGGATCCATCTTTGCATCTCCAGCACCTAACACAATCTCAGCACAAAGGAGGTTCTCAAGAGATGGTTGCTGAAAAACAGTTACCTTTGAATGAATTTAGATGCCAAGTTTTGTGGAGATAAATGTTGTGTCCTTTTCTGTTCATTACTGCAGCCCAATTCCTCTAATAGTCCTTGGAACATAGTGGTCAATAAATATTTGCAGAAAGAACGAAGGAAGGCACAAAGGAATGAGCACATATTGGCTTAAATATTAGTGATAGTAAAAAGAGGCTGTTATTCTTAGGTGAATTTGAAATTGTTTTGTTCACTACCCTTTCCTTTGAAATGTTTGGTCTTAATTCATAGTGCTATGAGATTATTAGGTAAATTTGAAATTGTTTTGTTCACTACCCTTTCCTTTGATTGAAACTTTTGGTTTTAATTCACAGTGCTATGAGATTATTCTGGGGACAATATACTGAAGCAATAGGTTAAATTCATGGGTTCTACTTGAAGCCAGACAACCTAGACTCAAATCCTGACTTTACCACTTACCAGCTATGTGACTTTGGGAGGTTGTTAAACCTCTCTGAGCCTCTGTTTTCTCATCGGTAACATGGGGGCTAATAACATTACCTCCAAGACTAATAAGAAGTTTTGCTCTCACTTGAGTGTTGAAGAGGTATTTAGAATAGCGCCTAGTACTTTTTTTTTGGGGGGGGGGGACGGAGTCTCACTCTGTCACTAGGCCTAAGTACAGTGACATGATCTCAGCTCACTGCAGCCTCCGACTGACTCCTTGGTTCAAGTGATTCTCCTGCCTCAGCCTCCCAAGTAGCTGGGACTATAGGTGCCCGCCACCATGCCCAGTTAATTTTTTTCTGTGTTTTTAATAGAGACGGAGTTTCCCATGTTGGCCAGGATGGTCTCGATCTCCTGGCCTCGTGATCCACCCGCCTCAGCCTCCCAAAGTGCTGGGATTACAGGTGTGAGCTGCAGCGCCTGGCCGTACCTAGCGCATTTTAAGAGCTCATTGTATTATTATTATTTATATTAACTAGGAGGCAGGTTTACTGTAACATTCAATATAATGAGAAATATTTACTGAGTCCCTATTATGCATTTGACACTGGGCTATGTCCTAGGGAGGCAAAGATATTGGAAAGAAAAATTCCTGCCCACAAGTCACTGGTAGTCTATAAGAGAAAAAGTTGATTTTGGTATAATGAGTTCAGTGAGGCCAATAAAGCAGAGTCAGCAGAGGGGAAAGTGATTTGCTTTCAATTGCTGGAGTGAGACAAATAGGGTCTTAGAGCATGAGATTTTGAGCTGGAGGTTAGAGGATTAATAAGAGTTAAGCAAGAGAGCACACGTATGGCAAGGCAACTTGTTGAGACTCTGTATGTATGTGTGTGTGTGTTTCTGGTTGTGGCAGAATCAGAAAGGATAAGATACAGGCCAGGCTTGGTGGCTCATGCCTATAATCTCAGTACTTTGGGAGGCTGAGGAGGATGGATCACTTGAGACCAGGAGTGGGAGACCAGTCTGGCCAACATGGTGAAACCCTGTCTCTACTAAAATATACAACAAAAATTAGCCAGGCATGCTGACACACGCCTGTAGTCCCAGCTGCTTGAGAGGCTGAGGAACGAGAATTGCTTGAACCTGGGAGGTGAACATTGTGGTGAACCGAGATTGCACCACTGTACTCCAGACTGAGTAACAGAGCGAGACTCCATCTCAAAAAAAAAAAAAAAAAAGAGAGAGAGAAAGAATAAGATCCATCTGTATTTTGTTTTCTGTGTTTTCTCTCCACCCCTGCTGAAAGATGGCATCTTGGCACATGTGAGTCTTTGGCTTGAGTATGTTCACCCGGAAGCTGAAGACAGCTCCCTATCCCTTTCCCATTTTCATTCTGAAAAATCCGTTAAAGAGATTTTGTGAATTGTATCAGTGGGCTGTTTTGAGTCCCAGTAGTCGGAAGCTGCAGGAACAACAGGGGGAGGTTCCTAAGTCTAGCAAGTGGTGGTTTGGGGTTCCCTCTGGATTGCGGATTTGCATGCTACACATTCACAGTGTCCTAAGGAGGTGGCAGGAACTCTGAGAGGAATAACCGAGAGAGATGGGTGGAAAGGCTGGTCACGTGTTGGCCCATCTCTGGCCGCACAGTGTGACTGAAAGGTGGGGCAGCTAACCCAGCAACGTGGGGCAGACGGAAAGGCAGAGCACCTGCCAGACCCACTACAGATGCTGCACATGTGGGCAGATCCAGGCTACCAGGAGCGTCCTGCATCCAGGCATTCGCCTTAGTCTCAGCCTAATCTCCATGGAAGTTGGAATCGTTTTTTGGGGGGAGACAGACATGCTTTATAATCAGCAAATCATGGAATAAACACAGAGGAACCAAGAATGGCAGGGCTAATGAGACTCGGAGAGCATCAGCTCGTCAGCTGCATGCTGCATATACACACAAAACTCTTTTTTTCTATCCCACATGTTGAAAGATCGTCACAGAAATGTGATTACTCTAGTGGATAAACATCACAGCACCTAATAAGGTCTCCTGAAAAAAACACATTCACAACAAAAATTACTGCATGCCCTTCATTTGAATACATGATGGACTTGAGTAAAGACATACAAAAGTCATTAGGTGAGGGTGGCCATCATGTGCTCCAAAGTAAAGAGAAAACTGAAAAGGAAAACCATTCCAACAAACACAGGCCCAGGGTGTCTATCGTTCGTCACAGAAGCGTTACTTCCAGGCTGGGTTTAGAAATCACCTGTTCACATGAAACTCTTGCTGACAGATGCATACACCATTGGACTTACTCCTTTGAGCTTTTTGAAAGTCTGCCAGAGGTGAGTTTTCCCACTTAGTTGGAGAACAATTTTCATTGGAGTGCTTTTCCTGGAAGTAGGTTTGGAGGTGTCCTGTGGAGAGCATGCACATGTACCCTGGTCTTTTATTCCAGTGCGAAAGGCCAGAATTCCTGGTGCTGGGTGGGTAATTTTAGACAGCGGAACACGCCTTCAAAGACCATTATCGAGTCTGACCTAAGCGCTAGGTTGGCCCTGATCATTATGCCTCTTAGTTGTGCCCTACGCTGTAATAATCAGTTCTCATGCTGCCCCAATTGTCACAAAGACACCCTCTCAAGCTGCACAACTCACAGACTGGGTCTGTCAACTTCTTCCTTCCTGATGCCCAGAATGAGATAACAGGCGAACGGACCGTACTGCTCTGCAGACGGTTATGTAACAGAAGGCCATCTGTGACCCTGCTCCAAGGCAGAGCGTACATGTTCCTCACGTGCCCTCCCTACTCATTTCTCATTGATGGCTCCAGATGTTGAACTAAAGTGATTTCTGAGGTCACCTATTCAGAACATCCAAACATTACGGAACATCAGAGGAGAATAAGCCAGTATTGTTCTTCAGAGTGAATACCAAACAGAACTTTTAGTTCAAGAGCTTTTCTAAACTTTCCTGGATAGTCTCAAATGTCAAATAAAAATTAGCACTCCATGCCGGTAAGTGTGTGACTCCGTGGGTGCCCTTTGTGTATCCAGGTGATAAGAAGTTCAATCTATACATTTTGGAAAGCTGTTTGGCAATGGGTTTCAAGCGTTTGAAGAATGTGTAATTTTTAGCCCAGTACTTTCACCCCTATTCTAATAAAATGGTCTAAATTCAGACAGAGCTTTACGGAAAAGGTGGTCATTACTGTGACACCTTGGAAACAAACTAAAATAGCCAACATTTAGGGAACCAGTAAGTCCTTTTAGCTGAATTCCTCAATGAAATATTTCAAGCCATGTGAAATGAAGTTTACAAAGAATTTATACTGGGAAAAATGCTAATGTCCCTAATGATTCACTTAAAAAATAGAGTATAAAATTAAATATACAATATAGTCTCAAGTTAAAATTTTAAAATGTACAACAAAGACAGCAAGAAATAGACCAAAATGTTCAAGGAATAGACCAAAATGTTCAGGCCGTAACATTATGAGTGATTTAATTTCTTCTCTTCTATGTTTTTGTCATTGTGTAAATTTTCTACGACATGCACGTATTCTTTTTATACATTAGAAAAGTGTTACTTTAGAAATCTAATATTTGGGGATAAAAGTCAGAAAAACTTCCTGGGGGCAAGGGGAAGTTATTGATTGGAAAGGAGCATGAGAGAACTTCCTGGAGTGATGGGAATATTCTATATCTTGATTTGAGTGGCGGCTAGATGGTTGTATACAGAGAGAAAAATCCATTGGACTGTACCATCAATGTGTGTGTACTCCATTGCAGGTAAATTTTGCTTCCGTTTTTAAAATACAGCATATTTGCCTTTCCATTCCTTTCATTGTGTAAAGCCCCCACTTGCCTTTCTTCCATGGTATTCATGGCAAACCCCATTTCCCGTCACTCCTCTCAAAAGTTGCTTCTACCCACATGTCCCACCTTCACCATTAGATTGTAGACATCTTCTGAGAAGAACCTCATTGTCTCTTTCCTACAAACCTCTCTGAAGACAGGTCCGGGCACTGTGGCTCACGCCTGTAATCCCAGCCCTTTGGGAGGCCGAGGTGGGTGGATCACAAGGTCAGGAGATTGAGACTATCCTGGCTAACATGGTGAAACCCCATCTCTACTAAAAAATACAAAAATATAGCTGGGCATGGCGGCACATGCCTGTAGTCCCAGCTACTCGGGAGGCTGAGGCAGGAGAATGGCTTGAACCTGGGAAGTGGAAGTTGTAGTGAGCCAAGATCGTGCCACTGTACTCCAGCCTGAGTGACAGAGAGAGACTCTGTCTCAAAAAAATTAAATAAAGAAATAAAACACACACACACACAGACAGACACACACACACACACACACACACACACACACAAAGCTCACCAAAGGCAATTCCTACTTTTAGTTCATGTTCTACTACTTACTTGATGAATGACCTCAGGTAATTAACTTTTTCTTTAGTTTTTTGCATCTTCAAACTTGAGGGTAGGGTTAAGAACATCTACCTTGTAGGGTTATATTGTGAAGATTGGGAATTACATATAAAAAGTACTTCCCAACAGGGTCTAAGGCACTGGTGAGCATCTGATAAGTTGAGGTGAATATTACTCTTAGCCAAACTGGTCTCCCATCTCCCACTGATCCATGCTAACCCCACTCATTCTTCAAAGCATAACTAACTCTTCTAGAAGCCATTCATGACCACTCCAACTTTCATGGGTGTCATCATTTTGGTAGCCCAATTTAGCCTTTTGTCACCTACTGCCATGTAGAACTTGCTGCTATTTCATCGCAAATAAAAATGATATTTATGGGTCACCTGCGATATGCAGACACAATTATAAACTATATACACTGTCTCCAACCATTTTACAACCGTCCTATGAGGTGGAATTATTACCCCATTTTACAAGGCAGAAGACTGCAGACTCAGAGAGGGACATGAAATTTGTCTAAGGTCACACAGCTGAATTTGAAGCCGACTCTGTCTGAGCTCAAAATCTGTGTTTTTGTTGTTGTTATTGTTTTCTTCTTTAACATGTGCTAGCAATCTACCCTATTAGGCTTGAACATTTCTTGAGGATCTGATATGATTGACAGAAGGAGGCACAGGAATCATGCATTCACTCATTTAACAAATACCCACAGGGCACTATGACAGATGCTATCTGTGTCCCCTCTTCTTCCTCTTAGGTCTTGGTACACATAACCCAACCTCCAGCGGTGTCATCCACAACTCTTCACCTAAAGACTTTCTCTGGCCACCAGAGCCTGCTCTGCCCCTGGACATGTCAGAGTGAAAGTGATGGAGAATGTCTGCTTCGCGGGAACAGCCCTCAGCGATGGATGGGAATTGGTGTACAGCTGCCCCAGCCCTATCACTTCTCAGTTGGGGTATGTCTGAGGTACGTATTCCATGCGGGCTCTTGGAGCTCCCCGGGAAGATTATTCTCCAGCTGCCCCCATGGTAACTCACTGGACAACACACCCTTTATGGTCTGCCTTTCCTCACTGCCCTGCCTTCACTCCCCAAATCAACCACTTGTACTTGAATCCCTGACTCAGCGTCTGCTTTGGGAAGAAACCAAGCACAGAGAAGCACACACATCTATCAGGTACCTATCTATGCAACTTGCTCCCTATTGGGAGAGACTAAGTCATAAATAAGCTAACAGCAAATAAAGATAATTATAGATCCTCAAATTCACCAGGAAAGATCCAAGACGCTGTGATAGAGAAAAAGGTGGAGGGATTATTTTTAGATATAATGGCCCTGGTCGTCATGAAAAGGGGCCTTCAAACTGAAGGTCGGAGGACCTGAAGAGCAAGAAGGAGCCAACCACATAAAGGGCAAGAGAAAGAGAATTCTAGCAAGAGGAATCACAGAGGAAAAAGATCCCCTAGTTGGGAAAATGCTTTGCACATTTACGCACTCAAAGGAGGGCAGCATGATGATAACAGAGTGAATGAGGAATGTAGAGACATAGGCAGGTGACAGATCCTTTAGGACTGTGGACATGTCAAGAAGTTTGGAATCCTGAGAAGTCACTCGTGATTTAAAGGAGATCTTTGTACATAACTTTGAGCCATGCATGAAGGTTACGGCTTTCATTCTTCTAAGGGCTTTGGATTCAAATTCATTCACCTGGCTTCAGGGAGAAGGGGAAGGGAGAAGGGGTACAGGGAGACTGCTTTTGCAAAGAATTATGTCAGGAGATGCTGAAGGGACTCTTTGTTTCATCAAGTAAGTTTTTCCCTTTGATTCCCCAATACCTCTAATTCTGCATGTCACCAGGAAATAGGTGTGCTGCAGCTCGGTGACAGCCTTCTCCAGTGTCTATGGCAACCTGGGGCTGGGGCCATTTTTCCTTCAATGAATGGGCTGGCTTCCTGAAGATAAGTAAAGCCCCATTGTTGTTCTCAACTGTTACAGAGGGAGCGTGCACAGGGGTAATAAAGTTACAACTGAATACTGCTAATGATATTGCATAAAATAACGTGAATTAAGTAAATCATTTCTCTCCAGCTTAATTATAGATGCTTCAGGGTGAAAATGCAAGAAAGAGCCTCAAACCGAGGCTTTGCTTCTTATTCCAGCCATTATTTCCAGTGTTCTTTTTTTGTGGCCACGGTCCATGGACCTTATTGTCTGACGACTATGAAAAGAGCTGCCTTCCAGGTTTGTGAATTACAACCACTTAGCTGTGCTCCTGAGAGAAACAATAGAGCTAAACAAAGCTGGGTAGGTGGAGGATGGAGCATTATTTGACAACAGAAGTCTCCCAACTAACAGATCAGGTGGGTGTAAGACTCTTGATCGTCTTCTTACTACTTTGGGCAAGGGTTACCTTTCCAAAGAAAAGCTGATCACATCATTCAATAGCATAATAATCTTCTGTGGCTTCTGGTAGACTGCAGGTTAAAAAACTACGTATTTGGCTCAACCTCTTCAACCTCAGCTCTCATGTTGCCTCTTTGTTCTTACTCCACTGAGCTATTACTAGGTCTTCCAAGACACCAAGGTGTCCGGGGCCTCTGAGCTACTGCTTGAGCTGGTCTGCCCTCTTCTCTTTTAAAGAATATACTCTCATCTTCTGAAAGCTGGCTCAAGAATCCCTCACATTGTACAGCTTTTCTTTTCTTTTTTTTTTCTTTTCTTTTGTTTTCGAGACAGAGTCTCACTCTATCGCCCCTGCTGGAGTGCAGTGGCGCGATCTCAGCTCACTGCAACCTCCACCTCCTGGGTTCAAGCGATTCTCCTGCCTCAGCTTCCCGAGTAGCTGGGACTATAGGCACGCACCACCACGCCCGCCTAATTTTTGTATTTTGTATTTTGTATGTTGGTCAGGCTGGTCTTGAACTCCTGGCCTCATGATCCACCCGCCTCGGCCTCCCAAAGTGCTGGGATTACAGGCATGAGCCACCGCACCCAGTCTTGTATAGCTTTTCTAGCATCCCCAGGGAAAACCATTTGTTTTCGCCCTTGCAATATGAGGATATGTGTCCCGGGCTCCTTATCGCAGACTTTGGGATCGAGATATATTGATTGCATTCGTGACCCCAATTAATGGCCTTCCTTTATCCACACCTTTTGCCTGTAATTCTGTAGCTCCCTGGCTTGAAAATGTGACTTGTTTTATAAGATAAGACAGTCACAAAAACTTCATACAAAAGCAGAGGCTTGCAAACCCGTGCGAGTTTTTTCTTGCCTTCTCAGTGCAACTGGGTTTACTCACTCTTGAATCCCTGCCATGGTCATGAGAGCAAGCCTGGGCTAGCCTACTGGAGGATGACAGACACATGGAACAAAACCGAATTGTCCCAGACAAGGCCATCCTAAACCAGCCAGCCCCCAGACAGCCCTCCAGCAGCCTGAAGATGCGGGAAGGAGCCCACCTGAATCAGCAGAACTATCCTAATAGTCCATAGACTAGTAAAACATAATAAATGGTTGTTGTTTTAAGCCACTAAGTTTTAAAATACTTTGTTTTACACCCATTGTTAAATGATATAGGGGACCACAGAGGAGAAGGCTTAGGTCTGGTTGGTTGTTGTCCGACAGCTGCTTGGAAGACAGCAGCTCACCTCACTCCCAATCAAGAGTAAGAGGTGAGAGAAAGAGGGATCCACTGTCTTTAGAACATGGATTCTTTCCAGTACAGAGGCTGGTCCAATCTATGTTATAATACCCTCATCTCATACATCAAATGTTATAACACCGTCATCTCATACATCAAATAATACCCTCACTTCATAGGCCATTTAAAGAACTCCTCCTTCTTCGAAGAGTACCAGTGAGGGGTAAGGAGAAGGCAGACATGGCTAGAGGACAGAAATTTCTCTTTTATGGGGCTAGTTGTAAGGCGATGAGAGGGAAAGGGCTCCCCCTGCAGGACAAATTTAACCAACCATGCACTATTATAAAAGGTTGACCTTTTGAGAACCATTGTATACTGTGTTTTCCTATCATATGGGTTTGTTTTGGAACATGAAGCGGATACTATATCAGTGTAAATTATTAAGGAGAAAATGGAGATGAGGATATGGGCAGAAGAAAGAAGAACTGAAAGATGCAGGCAGAGTAGAAGAAGCACTTTACAAAAGGTGTTTGCCTTCACTGACACCTCTCCACTTCTCACTCTGACTCACATGCATGGATCCTCTTCTCAACACATTAAATATCGTAATAGAAAGTGCTTGATGAGTGCTTGCTACGTGCCAGGAATTGTGCAAATTCACCTATCTCTCACAATAATTCTATAGGTTGGTACCATTGTCGTCATCTTTGTTTTACAGATGAGGGAGGAAGAGTCAGGAAGAAATATGCCTGAAGTCACACGGATAGTAAGTGACGAAATGGAGATTCAAATTTAGGCAGACTTGCTCTAACACCTGCGTTTCACCTGGCTTCTAGGAAAGAAGCCAGACTGTCCCTGAAGCCCATGATGTGGCATTAGGCTTTGGATGTGGATCAACAGAAATGGACAGAAGGCAGGAGAATGATCTTTTCTATATTCCACCTTAGACCTTCTCTAAAATTGGAGTTACCAGACCTGTGCTACTCTGTCCCTGCTTACTATTTAGTTCTAGACATGTGGCTTCCTTCATTACAAACTCATTAGCTGAGGGAAGGGCAGTCTCCTAGCCCGACCATGTGAAGACTTGCCTGAGTGTTCACCCACTCCACTTGGTTGAATGTTACCCGTATCCTTGGCCAATCTCACTATTGCAATCACAAAAGCGTAATCAGCTACCTTCTTCTTCTTTTTTTTTTTTTTTTTATCATATCCTGTGAGTCATTTTCTAATTCTACTATTTTAGTTTATTCAATTTCTACACCAGAATATGTCCAAATATACATAACCACATAATTATACCTTTATACACCATGTATCCAAAATTCATTTTATATACAGACCTTAGCGTTTTTCCTTTTCCAGAATGAGATTCCCCTTCTATTCCCTATTTCACATGTCCCCTGCCTCAGCCTTTGTCTGAGGTTATTTCCCAGCAAATGAAGCGGCCCTACCTCTGCATTGTCCCAAGTCATTCTCTGCCAGTTCCACCATCCCACAGGATGTATCTTATTTCCTCCACAGAAAGCAAAGTCAAATTTCATTTTGTCCTCCACTCCCAATTATATTGGCTTCAAGTGCACCTTCAGTGTTTTGCATTCACCAGGGATTTATGTAGAAACCGGTAAAAAGAAGTCCAAAGAAAAAAGTGACACGAATGTGCACATGGTAGATGAGAGAAGAGAGTAGATGTGCTCATTGTCATTGCTGACAGCCTGTGTTTAGGAAGCATTTGCCTGGCCCCAGCTGAATCCTAATATGCATGTGGAAATTGATAATTATGTTCATTCAACCCTTTACAAAGTGCCTTCATGTGTTAAGATGCAAGAACATGAAGCTAAGTGTCCAATTCTTTATTAACTCGGTGTGGAGTTTCGCAGTTAGCGGTGCCAGGTTTGCATCTGCAATTACCCGTCAGCTTTTTAGTGGATCCAGAAGGGCAAGTGAACTACCCTAACCGCAGCCTCCCTCCCCCAATACAATGCATCATTCACCTGTTTGAAGAAATGAAGGGGAGTTGATACGGAGCTAGACACTCTGTTGGTGACTGTGTTTTTCTCTAAGATTTAGCTGGAGAAACCTAAGCCCTGTATGCTCCTCCCTCATCTGTAAAACAAAAGAGATATTTCTTGTGGCCTGGAATTGGAATCAAACTCACTTAATGAGAGGACAAAATGTGGCTACCTTGGGCTAAGGACTCTCAGGACCTGGCAGGTGTCTTGAGAAAGACAAACAAATGCCGTTCCCCATTGTCCTAGGAGAGGCAAACACTAAACAAACAAACAAGTAAACAAAATCATTTTAGATGTAAGAACTCCTAAGAAGAAAATCAAATGGAATCAAAATCTGGCTAGTGACTCCTCTTTGCCAATTTCCTGTGAATGTGAATGACTTCGTCACTATGCTCTAGACACATGATGGGATTTTCTCACCTCATTCTTTTGAAATAAGAAGTGGAAGCCGTTAGACTGTGCACTTCAACCTGTTTCTCACTTGGATGCTAGCCTATCTAGCTAGCTAGACCACTTCCGTCTCCCACCTGCTGTATTTCCCCATTATTGCTGACATCTGAGTCAGGTTAATAATCATGTTTTCTCCACCACCGTTTATTTTCCTTACAATACCTAGTACAATATTTCAGACAGAGAAATGAATGAATGAATGGTTCACTGGGGCAATTCTTGGATGCCAATGTCCATTCTTTAATGCCACTGCGTCATGAAGAATTAATCATATCCAAAGTGAGGTCCAGTCTTTGCCCTTGGCTACTGGGATGTGATTTCTAAACCCCTGGAATGTCATGCCTGATAGAGTGTCTTTGTTTGCCTGAGGGTCTTGGCCACTGGACAGTTTAACAATGTGATTTATGATGGAGGCTTTGGGCCACACGTTATCAATTCTACCTCCACAAAAGCTGAAGACTAATGATCGGCACCATGTGGTCAACTGTAACTCTGAAGAAGCTGCCATTCAGGCAGTGTGCCATCAAGCCCCAGTAAAAACTCTGGACACCAAGTCCCAGGTAACTGTCCAAAGCTGGGGATACTCCATGCTTATCGTCACACGTTGATGACAGAAAAGTAACACCATCCGCGACTCCATGGGGAAAGGATAACACAAAAGCTTCGTGTTTGGAACTTTTCCGGGACTCTGCCCACGGGCCTATTCCCTTGACTAATTTTAATCTGTATTCTTTCTCTGTAATAAACTGTAACTGTAACAGCTTTTGGTGGCCAGGCACAGTGGCTCACGTCTATAATCCCAGCACTTTGGGAGGCCAAGGATCACCTGAGGCCAGGAGTATGAGACCAGCCTGACCAACATGGAGAAATTCTGTCTCTACTACAAATACAGAATTAGCCGGGTGTGGTGGCACATGCCTGTAATCCCAGCTACTTGGGAGGCTGAGGCAGGAAAATCACTTGAACCCAGGAGGCAGAGGTTGCAGTGAGCCAAGATCGCACCATTGCACTCCAGCCTGGGCAACAAGAGTGGAAACTCTATCTAAAAACAAACAAACAAACAAACAAAAAAACAACTTTTGGTGAGTTCTGTGAGTCCTTCTAGGTAATTATCAAAACTGAGGGTGGTTTTGCTCCCCTCCCTTGAACTTGCAGTTGGTGCCAGAAGTGAGTCTTGCCGGGACTGTGTTCCCTCTAACTGTACAGTCGTCAGACTCTCACGGCCACAGTGCCCCATAGCACCACCTAGAAAGGGAAATCTCACACGTACTTGCAGCTCACAGCCTAAGTTTTGAATGACTCCCTTTTGGCTGATTCTTCATGTGGACGTCACCTCTGTGTAGCCTTTGACCATTCCACCTTCTGCTTGTTCTCTTTTGTTCTTTCTATATTACCTAGAACCATTTTACCATCGGTAAGATGAATCCCACTTGCACTGAGTTTCTTTGCACTGGCTGCTCAGTCACCAACAAACACAATCCCCAAAACTTTCTGTTGCCACCCTTTATGCTTAGGAGTGTCCTCAAACAGGAACTGGAGGTTCAGGTAATTTACCTGAGAAACAAGAAGAAAATTAAATGAATAATTGCATATGAGAAATAGGAAATATGGCTAGGACCTCTCTAGGCAAGACCTTAAAAATAATTCTTCCATAGTAAAATATTTTTCCTTCCTTCTTTCCTTTCTTCTTTCCTTCCTTCCTTCCTTTCTTCCTTCCTTCCTTCCTTCCTTCCTCCCTCCCTTCCTTCCTCCCTCCCTCCCTTCCTTTGTTTTTTTCTTTCCTTCCTTCCTTCCTTCTTTCCTTCCTTCCTTCCTTCTTTCTTTCCTTCCTTCCTTCCTTCCTTCCTTCCTTCCTTCCTCCCTCCCTCCCTCCCTCCCTTCCTTCGTTTTTTCTTTCCTTCCTTCCTTCCTTCCTTCTTTCCTTCCTTCCTTCTTTCCTTCCTTCCTTCCTTCCTTCCTTCCTTCCTTCCTTTCCTTCCTTCCTTCCTTCCTTCTTCAGTTATCTCAATGACAATATCTGACATGGACTAGAAGCTCTGCAAATATTTGCGATATTGTTCAATGAGTGGATGAACTAACCTATACTGAGTACCCACCATACTGTATACACCATGCTAGGCAATGGGAATACAGTGAAGGATAAAATAGACATTCCAAGTTTGATGTACCAACCTATCAAACTAAGCAGTATCTGGAGGAAACACAAACGAGGATAAGAATTACCTCTTATGGACACTGACTCTGTCATGCGTCACCTTCCCCTTCCAACAACTGTGGCTCTCTGGGGATCCTGGGAGATCATAAAAATGATTGAGACACCACAGGATGAGTCTCATGATCATTCATTTGGACCAATGTCTGTATCAGCAAAAGGAAGCAATCTTTATGATGCTGTAAGGAAGGGAGTAGGGTCAAGCATTATTGAAAACCTTCAGTCTCCGATAAAGCTAAGGGAAGGGGAAATTACTCATTTACAGCTAGATATTGTCAATCTAGAAGAAACTCTATCAATAATGGCTGAAGAACTAGTAAAATTAACAAATCAAAATGATGAACTTGAAGAGATGAAAGAGATACCCAGACTTAGAATCCAGCTAACAGATTTGGATCAAAGATACAACACTATTCTGTGGATGTATGGAGAAGAAGCAGAAGAAGCAGAGTAACCTTGATTAGATCTTGAGGATGTAAAATAAATGTATAAAATTCAAATAGATGAACTTTCACGACAGAGGCTCAGTCAACTTGTGAAAATTGAATTCTCATCAAACTGAATGTAAGCATTTAATATCTGAACATTTATTGTGGACTTCCAATAATATTCTTTTTTTTTTTTTTTTTTTTTTTTTTTTCAGATGGAGATTCGCTCTTGTTGCCCAGGCTGGAGTGCAATGACGCAATCTTGGCTCACCGCAACCTCCGCCTCCTGGGTTCAAGAGATTCTCCTGCCTCAGCCTCCCAAGGCCTGCACCACCACACCCAGCTAATTTTTGTAATTTTAGTAGAGATGGGGTTTCTCCATGTTGGGTCAGGCTGGTCTCAAACTGCCGACCTCAGATGACCCGCCAGCCTCGGCCTCCCAAAGTGCTGGGATTACAGATGTGAGCCAATGTGCCAGGCCAAATTCTTTTATAGAATTAGAAAGAAATTATTGAGACTCCAAATGAAGATTCGTAGATATTCGTAACATGTGCCCTTACCTCACAAGTCACGTGCAGCCCTGGTGTAGCCTTGACTTAGTGAAGAGGATTTTGACAAAATCTTTATAAAGCAAACGTCCACTCTCCCTCTGGTGACATGGGGGAAGGAGGGTAGTATAGAGATATCTCAATACCACCTTCCTCCCCCGACATCACCATGCACAGGACAAGGGTAGAAGGATACAAAGGGAGTGGTATCAGTAGAAACAAGATACAGTAGTGAATAACTATTACCTTTTGCCTGGAATGTTCTAGCCTATTTATTTTTAATGCTTTTATTTTTCAGGGGGGCCTTATCACCTTTGTTATTCCAAATAAGCCTTAGTCAAATTATTGGGCACTCTAGGACCCACCTCAAAAACAGATATCACTGGAGATTATTTACCGGATGGGTAAAGTGTACATATCACAGAAGGGGAACTGTGCATTTCTCTTCACCTTTTCCAGCCTGGCGCTTGCTAACAGGAGGCTGTAATTGACCCTGCATATCATGTCTGGAGACCTTAATGGAAGGGTTGTAACACAATTAACTTAGAAGCAAAGGGCAAAAGAAAAGGCATCGCGCTGTTATCAGGCCATTAGAAGCTACTCTGCCTTGAGATAAAGGGTATGGGAAAAGAAACAAGTGTGCATGAGTCCTTAGATATTTTTATAGTCAGCATCAAGCTTTATATGGTTATGAATATTTTTTTGAGAGGAGCTCTCACACTGTTGCCCAGGCTATAGTGCAGTGGCATGATCTCAGCTCACTGCAACCTCTGCCTCCCAGGCTCAAGTGATCCTCCCACCTCAGCCTCCCAAAGTGCTGGGATTACAGACATGAGCCACCATGCCCAGCCTATATGGTTATTAATATTATCCCTAAACATATCCATTTCCATATGTAATGGACATACCCATTTCCATATTTAATTTAATGATTGAGTGTCTACTGCATACCCATCAATCCTGGGTTCATGGCAAATACAAGAAGAACAAATATCGTCCCTGTCCTCTGGGAGATGGGGGTCTATATAATACACAAACAACACACACACATGCAACCTCAAAATGAGTCTGTTCCACGAACACCTCAAGGAGAAGAATGGTATCATCGGGGTCACGTCATAATGATATCAAGACTCAGTGGGTATCAGTCACTTACTGTGTGCTGGAAACCTTGTGCTTATTTCTCTAATCTTCACAACAAGCCCCCGAGATCCATCATATTAGCCCCACTTTACAGATGAGGAACCCCAAGATCAGAAGTTTCGTGAGTTGACAAACATCCCACAGTTGGTAAATGCCAGGATCAGGCCTGGCACTCAAGAATGTCTAACTCCTCCAAAGCCCATGAGTTTTCTAGTAGTTTGTGTTTTTAGGGACAACCACAGTGCCTGTCACACATGGATAGGTTCACGTAGGACTTGTTTGATGCTTAAAAGGATATGATAGAGCTTATCGGTAGGATGTCTTAGAACAAGGGTGCTCATGAGGACCCGTGGATCTAACTGTAAAGCAGCCCAAGGTTAGTGAGATCCATATTATGGGCAGAATCTCTGGTGTGACTTGTGCTAGGTCGACTGCAGCTGCTCTGGACTTGTAATGATGCAGAATACTATGGTTAGGTCTTGTGGCAAATCCTGCCCTACATCCAGAGATACTGGACTTGCCTTCCAGAATCTTCACCTTCTCCCAACCAGCTGCTCATTATGGCATGAGCACACCCATCCTTGTCCTTCATTGCTCCTTGTTAAATCCACTTTCAGCTTTCTACTTGCGTCTTTTGCTCTCTCAGGCAGTAATCCATTTCTCAACATGTCATTTATCCAACAGACAACAGAGCAACAAGACAGTTCTGATTTGCCCAAACATCTTTGGCAAATGAAGGCAGCACCCTTGCTGAGGTGGCAATAATGTTAACAGAAACTCAAGCCTAAAGTTCTGACAGCTCCCCCAACCTGTGCACACTCGCCCCTCTTGGGCAACTCTTAGTGTCCTCAAAGACTGGCTGAGGCACTGTCCTAGTGGCTGAACCCAAGACATCTAGCCCTTCAGGTTTAGTGGTTCTCTAAAGAGTTATAGACTTACAGCCAGGCGCAGTGGCTTGCACCTGTAATCCCAGCACTTTGAGAGGCCAAGGCGGGTGGATCACCTGAGGTCAGGAGTTCGAGACCTGATCAACATGATGAAACCCTGTTTCTACTAAAACTACAAAAAAATTAGCCGGATGTGGTGTCACACGCCTGTAATCCCAGCTACTCTGGAGGCTGAGGCTGGGGAATCGCTTGAACCCTGGAGGCAGAAGTTGTATTGAGCCGAGATTGTGCCATTGCACTCCAGCCTGGGCAACAAGAGCGAAACTCCATCTCAAAAAAAAAAAAAAAAAGTTATAGACTTACTTTCTTAAGGAAGTAGTCACCGACTCAACAAAGAAGAATTGTTGCATACCTACTATTTTCCAGTCTATTAATCTATTCATGTAGCACTTTGGGAGGCTGAGGCAGGAGGATCACTTAAGGACAGGAGTTCAAGACCAGGCTGAGCAACATCGTGAGTGAGACCCACATCTCTGCTTAAAGAAAAAAAAAATAGCTGGGTATGGTGGCATCCACCTGTAGTCCCAGCTACTCAGGAACCTGAGGTGGGAGGATTGTTCGAGCCCAGGAGTTCAACATGAACCTGGGCAACATAGCGAGACTCCCAGCTCTACCAAAAAAACTTCTTTAAAAAAAAAAAGAAAGAAATAGAGTCAAACGACTTACTTAATCTCATTCAGCTTGGAGAAGGAAGCAAAAGTAATTCAGACAAAAGAAACAGCATGTATAAAGGTATAAAAGAGTTCAGGAAACTGACAGATCACTCAATACAGAGGCCTGAAGAAAACAGGTGTGAGAGATGAGGGTGAAGGATTAGGCGAGGCTCAAATTTCAGAGGATATTATGTCTTGTTAATGAGCTTAATTTCATCCTATTGTACTGGGACCATCTAAGGCACAGGCAAGACTGCAATGTAGGCCAGGTGCCGTGGCTCACACCTGTAATCCCAGCACTTTGGGAGGCAGAGGCAGGCAGATGGCTTTGAGGTCACGAGTTCGAGACCAGCTTGGCCAACATGGTAAAACCCTGTCTCTACTAAAAATACAAAAAAGTTGGCCGGGCGCTGTTGCTCACACCTGTAAACCTACCACTCTAGGAGGCTGAGGCGGGTGGATCACCTGAGGTCAGAAGTTCGAGACCAGCCCAGCCAACATGGTGAAACCACGTCTCTACTAAAAATACAAAAATTAGCCAGGTGTGGTGGCGGGTGCCTATAATCCCAGCTACTCTGGAGGCTGAGGCAGGAGAATCGCTTGAACCCGGGAGGCAGAGGTTGCAGTGAGCCGAGATCACGCCATTGCACTCCAGCCTGGGTGACAGAGGGAGACTCTGTCTTAAAAACTAAATAAATAAAAATAAAAAATAAAAATACAAAAATGTTACCTGGGTGTAGTGGCACATGCCTGTGGTCCCAGCTACTAGGGAGGCTGAGGTGGGAGGATCACTTGATCCTGGGGGGTGAAGGTTGCAGTGAGCTGTGATAGTGCCATTGCACTCTGTTTTGACTGGGTGATAGAGCGAGAACCTGTCTTGAAAAACAAACAAACAAAACAGTGTAGAAAGTTCACTATAGTTTTCGTGTAAAGGATAGATTGGGAAGAATGAGCATGGCATGTCCCGTGAGGAAGCTAATGCAGTAGTTCAGTCCTGAGGAAAGTGAGGATGGGAACTAACTAGCAGGTGTGGAGAGGGAGAGGACCATGTGGGCAGGAGAGGGAGCACGCAGGTGGAATCAACAGTACTTAGAGGAGAAAGAATCCTTGAAAGTTGTGGAACACAGAGAGGAGTCGGGAAAGATTCCTGGGACTGTTGTGGCTGGAGGGCCTCACCTACTCTTTGAACAGTTGCTGGGGAGCTCTATTGCCTTCTCAGTTGCAGAAGTGAAGGAATTAAATGTCACCTATTGAGAGTGATGATCTTGATCTTGGCTTGGTGCTGCTGGCAGCCAAAGTCTAACAGAAGGAAAAAATAGCATTTGTAAGTCGTAGATAGGTACAAACCAGGAAGCTCTGTTTCCTTAAAGAAAGAGCTTCGTTAGCAGATTCTTTATTTCATCAGTTCCAGTTGGCAGCATCCTCATGATTATGGCTGGGACAGGACTGTTGGCTGCTCAGGAAATATTGAACAAATGGGTTAATCAGCTGGCAAAGAATCGATTCCCGTGTCATATCCCTTCCCCTTAGGCCACAAGTCTACAAAATTGCTAAGTGGCAGAGGCTTCTGAATCCCTGCCATTGGCTCCCTGGAATTGCAGAAGCTTGTTAATATTGATTTTCATCTAATTACTTCACTATTTAGTTGGCAGGGTTGTTCTTTAAAACATTTTTTTCCTAGTTACCTTATGCCCAAAGGGAATGCTAATTAATAGAAAGATCCAGGCTCTCTCAGACTCCAACTACATCCTCCTTTCTCCTCATTCCATTACTTATGTGTCATGAGAATTACACAGAAGGTTCATCTCTTAAGCTTTCCATGCCTCAGTTACGTTATCTTTAAAATGGGCATAATTAGATTAACTCTGTGACTTTATAGAGTAATTGTGAGGATTGGAGGAAACTTTCCAAGTAAGTGTGTTACCTAGCATTTAGCATTTAACTAAGGGTAGCCCTAAAGAATAATCACCTCATCTGCAGGGAGATGTTGCCAAGGCCTCTCTGACCTGTTGGAGGAGTTTGAGAATCACACTTGGTCGATGCCACCATTCTTTCATTGGCCCTGTCTTACCATGGGTATCTCATGGATGGCTGCTAAGCTTTGTCCAAAATCAGTCCAAAACTTACAACCTTGCAGCCCCACAATTGGTGCTATTTCCCCCAGCTCTGGTTCTCCCTATCAGCCTAAGTGCTCACATGCTTTGAATGTGTATTTTGATTTTGCATCTTGAGCCTGAACCAGACCTTCCTTGGTTCAGGCTAAAGCCCCCTTCTTGGAATTTCATCTTGATTTTGTTTTGGTCCAAGCTGAAATTGCCTCCCTCTTTCCCAAAACCACTGATTTGCTTTCCCTAAATAGAGCAACTGGAAAATTTCCCCATTTACTACTACTACTACCTCTACGACAACTATACAGTAAAATAATAATAGTGGCTGAAGTTGAGTGCTTATTAAGTACTGGGCACTCTGCTAAGGGATTCGCATAACTAATAGCCTTTGGTCCTCATAAAATTCCCAAGGTATGTTCTATTTCTATCCCCTGCCCCCTTTTACAGTTCAGAAAAATAAATACATGAGTAATTCATTAAATCCTACATCTAGATAGACTTCCATAAACCCTGAAACAGATAGATAACTTTTTCTAATGTTGATATTTAGGGGCCTAGTGGATTAAAGATTTTCTTATGAAGGATAATGGAGACCTCATCATAAAACATACCTTTTATCAAAGAAAAGGCTACTATTTGCCATGAACCTTACAGCAGGGCTTCTATGCCTCAGTCTTATTAACATTTTGGAACAAATAATGATCTATTCTGGGGGTAGGGGGCTGGGTAGGTGGAGGAAGGAGCATTGCAGAGCTGAGGCATTGCTTCTGTGCATTGCAGAGCATTTAGCAACATCCTCAGCCTCTACTTATTAGATGCCAGCAGCCCTCTGCCCAAACTTTGACAACCAAAAATGCCTCCAGGCATTGCCAGATGTCTTTTGGGGACACAGTCACCCCTAGTTGAGGACTGCTGCTTTGAAGCACAGAATAACCCTAGAAATCATCCTTCAAGTGAAGTTGAACATGGGGCAGGTTCATTTTGGCAGACCTGGAGGTCAAAGGAAAAGTCCAACAAAATTTCATCCACCAGGGTAGGATCTCTAGTAGGTTTAGAGCATGGAGATGAAAAGGCATCACCTTAAGCCAGGTTGATTGGGGAAAAAACAATACCCATAAGGGCATGAGAATCACAGGACTGGGCATAAGGAGAAGTTGAACTGCAACATAGAACAAAGATATCAAATGGTACCACAGGAGACAGTGGAGCCAGAACACCCCATCAGAATGGTTTCAGAGTGACACACAGGAATGAGGCATCTTCACGCCTCTGTTGATCAGTTATTCAATGTGGGTTGCTCCTGGAGGAGGCATACACAAGGGTGAGGACTGAGCTCTGCGTCTTCAGCAGCCAAAACCCTCAACAGCTTAAGAAATAAGTGCTTTGCGGTGAAACCCCGTCTCTACTAAAAAATACAAAAAAACTAGCCCGGCGAGGTGGCGGGCGCCTGTAGTCCCAGCTACTCGGGAGGCTGAGGCAGGAGAATGGCGTGAACCCGGGAGGCAGAGCTTACAGTGAGCTGAGATCCGGCCACCGCACTCCAGCCTGGTCGACAGAGAGAGACTCCGTCTCAAAAAAAAAAAAAAAAAGAAAAGAAATAAGTGCTTCTATCCTAAAAACGAGATCTCATGGCAAACCACAGCAGTCACTACAGACACTCAGCTGTGTGTTATCCTCTGTGATAAATGCTTTACATACCGTTTCTCATGTATTCCTCAGGAGAACACACTGCAGCCTGGAGGCATCATTCCTCCCATTTTACAGATGAGGAAACTGCGTCTCTATGGATTAGGATATTTTTGGAGACAAATGACTAAAAGCCCAATTCAAACTGTTGTAAGCAAAAGAAATTAGTTTATTAGTCTTTGAAAATGAAAACTCCACCCATAGATTTGACTTGAAGGACAGCTGTCACCAGGGCTCAGATGGTGACATTGGGCCTTGGTTTCTCTCTCTCTCTCTCTCTATTGGCTTTGCTGGGCCCTGTGTTGGCCTCATTTATAGATCCCAAGTAGTTGCTCCTAAGCATTCTAGACCTGGTTACTTCAGCATGCTTCCCTTAAAACTCAAACAAAGACCTTAGAATACATCCTCTTGGCCCTGAATAGCTTGATTTTGCCACGGGTCCATCTTGAGCCAATTTCTGAAGCCAGGGGCATGGTGTGAAGTAGATGTCATGGCCCAGGTTACATGATCTGTCTCTGGATTCAGGAATGGAGCTCCCGTCACTAGAACCACATAGGATGAGAGTGGGAGAAAAGTAGATTGCCCCCCCTCCAAAAAAAACCTGTTGTCTTGCCACCTCAGGGAAGGATGCTAGGGCAAAAAGCCAAGAAATCTCCACAGAGCCTCATTTATCTCAAGGTGATATACCTTTGAAGGCAGATCCAGGTTCAAGCTCCCATCTGTCTGACTCCATGGACCTTTCTCTGTCTCCCCTCTGCCTCTCCAGAAAGAAAAAGCTGCAGCAATGACTTAGTGTAGGGGCCGGCCAACTACAGCCCATGGGTCAAATGTGGTCCACTGCCTGTTTTGATAAGTAGTCTCATTATAACACAGGTAAATCAATGTAGGTACATATTACTTACGACTGCCTTCATGCTATAGCCACAGAGCTGGCTAGTAGCAACAGAGACTGCATGGCCTGAAAGGCCCACATGATTTGCAAGCTGCCGCTTTATGGAAAAGGTTTATGTGATGGCTAATTGTAGGCACTGGCTTGAGTGGATTGGGAGATGTGCACCACTCACCATTACCCCTAGTGACCAAGTAGCAAAATATGTGCTTCCTGTTCCCACAATGTTAGGTTCTGCTGGCGTAGAGGTCTTAGTTCCAGAGGGAGAAATGCTTCTACTAGGAAACACTACAATGATCCCATTGAACTGGGAGTTAAGACTGCCACGTGGCCACTTTGGGCTCCTGTGCTTCTGAGTCAACAGGCTGAGAAGACCGTGATGGTGCTGGCTGGGAAGATTGATCTGGACGATCGAGGGGAAATTAAATACTGCTCCACAATGGCGGTAAGGAAGAGTGTGTGTGGAATACAGGAGATCCATTAGGGCATCTTTTAAAATTACCATGCCCTGTGATTAGGGTCAGTGAAAAACTACATCTCAATCCAAGTGGGACGACAAATGGCCCAGACTCTTTAGGAATGAAGGTTTGGGTCATCCCACCAAGTAACAAGCCATGAGCAACTGAGTTGCTTATTGAAGGCAAAGGCAATATAGAATGGGTAGTTTAAAAAAAAAAAAAAAAAAGGTAATTATAAATGTCAGCTACAACCACATAACCAGTTTCAAAAACGAGTATTGTAACTGTCATGAGTATTCCCCCCTCTTTTGTTAAAAATACATTTGTGCATATATCACATATATTAAGCAAATACCTTTGTTTTCTTTCTTCTCTTATTCCTTTATCATGTAACATAATGTTGATTAACTTTGTATCAGCATTTAAGCATTGTTAATTTTACATTATAGTATTTAGGTTTACTGACTTTGTATCTGCACTTAAGCATTGTTAATTTTACATCATGCTATTTAAGTTATAGGATAGCAGGAGAAATGTAAATGTCACTCAGGAACTTTACCTCCTCTTCTGGGAATGGGATTAGTGCGGTTTTGGTTGTACTCAGGATAGTTGTATCATGTTAAGTGGAATTATGACCTTGTTTTGATCTTTATTTGGAAATTCAGCATCGTTTAATGAGATGCATATGGCTGCCACGTTGACAAGGGGTGGGCTTGTGCTGATTAATTTTTTATGTATCGACTTCGCTGGATTGAAGGGTGCCTAGATGGCCGGTGAAGCATTGTTTCTGGGTGTGTCTGTGAGTGTGTTGTCAGAAGAAATTGACCTGTGAGTTAGTGCAATGAGACAGGAAGACTCGCCTTCTATGTAGGGGGCAGCATCCAATCTCCTGGGAGCCCAGTTGGGACAACCTGGCAGAACAAGGAGGAATCTCCCTTTTTTTCTCTCTTTTTCCCACTGCCCCAGAGCAGAACACTTTTCTCCTCCTGCCTTAAACATCAGACTCTGGGTTCTTCAGCTTTTGAATTCTGAGGCTGGCACTAGCCACCTCCTGGGAGTTCTAGGGCCTTCAGAATCAGACTGGGGACTGCACCATTGGCTTCCCTGGTTTTGAGGCTTCAGGGCTTGGACTGAGCCACACTATTGGCTTCTCTGGTTCTCCAACTTGCACGTGGCCTATCGTGGGATTTCTTCAACTCCGTGATCCTGTGATGTACTTCCCCTAATAGATCCCCTTTCATATATCTGATTGTTTCCATCTCTCTGAAGAACCCTGACACTCACAGTTTGCTCATCCATGATTTAGAGAATGAATCTCTACTGATATTCTCCAGAGTTGCCTGTTGGATGGAGCCAAGGGGCAGTGAGATGTTGAGCTTGCCTCATTTCACTCCTTCGCCCCCTCCCACGTGGGATCTTGGGCCACCAGCAGTATTTCTTGCTTTCTCTCCTATTCACCTAACACCAGGTTCATTTGTCTCCACTAGAAGAAGCCTGTAGTTAAAAAGTGGAAACAATTCAGGAAGGAATACTTGCAACACAAATTTCATGTGTGAGTGCTCCTGAAATTTACCCATTGTACATATCGCTATCCTTCATGGTGTTTTATCTCCTTTCAAAAGAACTGAAAAACTTAACAGCAACGGATATTACAACAAAACTCATCTCAGTCCTGCCATTAGACTGAGAGGATTTTATTCTTCCTGTTCTTCTGTCAGATTTTAAATGGATATAGTTTTATTCCCCTTCTCATCTAATATTGGAACCTATCAATCTGCAGCAAGATCTCATTTTAAAAGATGTTCTTGTATTTCAAGAGGCCTTTTAAAGGGGGAAAAATAGATCCACTCCACAGAAAGCTTGTGGCTGGAAACCAAATATATTTATCTCCATTGATTCAATGACTATTGGCTGAGTTCTGGACCCGGATTATTGGTGCCCAGGGAGAGGGGCAGGGAGATGAGGTTCAGAGAGGAGACCTGACTTGCTCAGACTCATACAGCCAAGTGGGAGTCAGGGTACCTGTGCTTTGTCTTCCTTCTCATATGTTTATAACCAATAACCATAGATATAAATGTGATGCATAGACTTATCCAACCATTTAACCAAGTATCCATCTACCTCCAAATTTTTAAATGTAATACTTTCATACTTTCATTTCTTCCTCTAATTCTATCCTATGTTTCTCTTTTATTTGCTTTTACCCTTTTATCCTAAATGTCTTGCTCTACTCAGAACTAGTAAGAGGCCCATTCCTGCACCAAGTAGTAAGAGAACTCTAGGAGGTGAATCTGTAGACTGATTCTCAAAGAAGTCCTACCAGAAGTAAGAGTCCAGGTGTATGGCTCACACCTGCAATCTCAGCACTTTGGGAGGCAGAGGTGGGAGGATTGCTTGAGATGAGGAAATTGAGACCAGCCTGGGAAATATAGTGAGACCCTGGCTCTACAAAAAATAAAATATATATGTATTCTTTTTTGTTGTATAATATATAATATTGCTTTTTATATGTGTGTATATAAAACTCCATATGTGTTTTATATACACAAAACAACAGCAACAAAAAAGAGGCCGGGCACTGTGGCTCACACCTGTAATCCCAGCACTTTGGGAGGCTGAGGCGGGTGGATCACTTGAGCTCAGGAGTTCGAGACCAGCCTGACTAACATGGTGAAATCCCATCTCTATTAAAAATCTAAAAATTAGCCAGGCGTGATGGCGGCTGTCTGTAATCCCAGCTATTCAGGAAGCTGAGGCAGGAGAATAGCTTGAAACCTGGAGGTGGAGGTTGCAGTGAGCTGAGATCATGCTACTGCACTCCAACCTGGCAACAGAGCAAGACTCTGCCAAGAAAAAAAAAAAAAGAGGAAAGTAAGGTAAGGTAAGAGAGAGAGAGAGACAGAGAGAGAGAAAGAAAGAAGAAAGAAAAGAAAGAAAGGAAGAAAGAGAGAGAGAGAAAGAAAGAGAGAAAGAGAAAAAAGAGAAAGAGAGAGAGAAAGAGAAAGAGAAAGAAATGGAACTCTGCAAATACATAAAGAAATGTGGGGTGGGCACACCCTGGCCTTTGAACCTCAACCTGTGCAGATTGCCTATCATCTCATCTTCTTCTGTCCTATAAAATCCAGTTCTGTGTGCACCCAAATGACTCTGTCTCTTGTTCTCAAACCTTCTCCCACCCATGCTGCTTTGCCCCTTGGAGACAGAGGCAGTCACTCATTCACCACATCCCACCTGTGCATCCAGAACACCTTCCTCCTTGGGGTAATCACAGGGTAAGATTAATTATGCTAATCAGCCTCTACAGGTTGACACAATTAACCAGAGTATGAGATAACTTCAGAAATCTATATAGGAGGTATCTACCTGCTGGGTTTAATTTCACCATTCAGCACAGTAATTAAGGGGAGGGATGGGTGGGAAGTTTGCTCTTTTCAACTAAAGAGTACATGGTACCATCTTCCAATAGAAGCTGTATGAAGTTTTTCAGGAAATGTTTGGCCACTTCTTGTCACCTCTTGGAATCTGCTACTGAACATCTCCTTCTTGGGGCTAGGCACGAATATTGTAGCCAGTTCTCTCTTCTTGATGGAACCAAATGAGGTGCTTGTATTTTTATGCATTTTTAAATCCTTTTCTTTCCCCTACTTACTCTTCTACACCTTTAAAATTTTTTAATATTTTTATTTATTCAAAAATAAGAAAAGTTGCTTCTCAGAATAGGAGATTTGAAAAAAAAATCAGAAAAGTTATAAAAACTTTAGATTAGGCATACCTCATATGTGTGTTATGAGGTGTTAATTCTGAAAGTTGCTTTGGGGAATAAAAGTTAACAATCCAAGATAGAGAAACTCTAATTTCGGTATTCTTCTTTTGAATTTAATATCTATAGAATTTAATGTATGAGGAGTGTGTTAGTCTGTTCTCTTGCTGCTAATGAAGACATACCCAAAACTGGGTAGTTTATAAAGGAAAAAGATTTAATGGACTCACAGTTCTACATGGCTGGAGAGGCCCCATAATCATGGTGGAAGGCAAAGGAGAAGCAAAGACACGTCTTACATGGCAGCAGGCAAGAGAGCTTGTGCAGAGGAACTGCCCTTCATAAAACCATCAGATCTCTTGAGACTTATTCACTACCACGAGAAAAATATGAGGGAAACCGCCACCATTATTCAATTGTCTCCATCTGGCCCCATCCTTGACACATGGGGATTATTACAATTCAGGGTGATATTTGGGTGGGGACACAGCCAAAGCATATCAGAGAGTCATACATTAAAGGCTCTGAAAATTCTGTAACAAAGAAAACATATTAACCAAACACAGTTAACTCAATATTTTCCACATTTATTTCACCACGCATTGAACTGTGCTAAAGTCCTTGTGTTAAGATCTCATTTCAGGGGCAAGAAAACACCATAAATCTTAGCTTTCTTGCCCTGAAAATGAGACCCTAAGACAAGGACTTCAGCACAGTTAGTTCACTGAGAGAAGATTTCAGGAAAGAGAAGTGAGGAAGTGGGAAAAGTGAGGCAGGATAGGAGGACAGCCAATCAAAGTGTATTAATGAACCAGTTACTGCTGTGGACAACTGGGGTTCAGTCTTGCTGGAACCCTAAAGACGCATCTAGAATGCATCCCAGATTTGTCCTTTTGGAGGATAGAAAGGCTGAGGCATTTATCCACGGACTCACATCACTTATTGTTTGTTTTTCTGTGTATTTCTAAGTTGATCAGCTGATAGAGAGAAAACGCAACACACCCTTAATAGGGGGCTGACAATGGAGCATGGAACTGTCAGCCACGGCAGTGCTGAAATAGGGAGGACGGAAGGTACGCAGTGTGGCCATCACAAGTTCTTGCTACATTGTATAACATTTTTTAAATGTTTTAAAATGCGAATTTATTAACATCCACACAAACTTGCAATCTATGTACATAATTTAGGAAACACCGTTCTTTTAAATTATTCATGTTTTTCTAGATCCGATTCTCCCCTTTTTCCTCATGGGAATATAAGCATTGACAAATGCTGGAAAGTAGATGAGTGTGTGTTCCTTCCAAGGTGAAGTGGAAAAAGTCTCTGCACAAGTCTCCCTCTCTGCTTCCCCTGCAGTGACAACCCTGGAACGCATCAATTGAGGCGACCACAGGAAGAAAGCAGATCAGATACCTGAGCAAACTTGAAAGGGACTGCCCCAGTGAGGTACCTAGCCTGCAATGGACTTTGAGTGCGCAAGAAATCAGCTTTCATGTGTCAATCCACTGGAATTTAGGGTTTTTGCTTAACCACAGCAAAGCCTAGCCCACCCTGAGTAACACAACAGCCTTAGAGAACACAGCCACAGATAAGCAAAAGTCACGGTGATCTAAGATATTCCTTACACAGAATATCTGATACAGGTCAGCTAGTGTCATAGCAAGAAAAACAAGGAGAGGACAAAGAAACACTGACCATTGCCTGTTCTTCTTAGTGTAACTCACAGAGAATCACAAAGACAAGGCAAGGAAGGGTCAGTGAGTGACCCAAGCTCTGCATGAAAGTGTCCTGTTTCTGAAGAATGAGATGGTCTAGAGGAGGGTGTTCCATTTTATGGGAGCAGATATGCACAAACTCTTCTTGAAAAGAAAAGGAGAGCTTAGTGCTGTGTTTTCATGCCCTGCTTCTGACTGTTTAAGTGGGCTCATTGATCTGGAAAACATACACTTGCTGGCCCACAGATGTGAAAAATTGAAGCGATGTCACCTACCCTTGCTTATTCTAATTTGCTTTCACAACAATTTCCTATCTAAACTAGCTCTGAAATTTTGGCTCTGGCAACTCTTGTTCAAATATAAATATTTTCTCCTCTGTCCCCTCATTTGGGGAATCTAATTAAGCATATATTTGCCTGTTTGAATTCATCCCTTCATTTAGAGCTTATTAACATTCTACTAAATTTTTTTTTTTTTTTTTTTTTGAGATGGAGTCTCGCTCTGTTGCCCAGGCTGGAGTGCAGTGGCTCGATCTTGGCTCACTGCAAGCTCCGCCTCCTGGGTTCACACCATTCTCCTGCCTCAGCCACCTGGGTAGCTGGGACTACAGGTGCCCACCACCATGCCTGGCTAATTTTTTTGTATTTTTAGTAGAGACAGGGTTTCACCGTGTTAGCAGGAGGCCACCTCGGCCTCTCAAAGTGCTGGAATTACAGGCGCCCACCACCACGTCCAACTATTTTTTCTTTTTCCTTTTTTTTTTTTTTTTTTTTGTATTTTTAGTAGATACGGGTTTCACTGTGTTAGCAGGATGATCTCAATCTCCTGACCTTGCGATCCGCCCACCTCGGCCTCCCAAAGTGCTGGGATTACAGGTGTGAGCCACCGCACCCGGCCTCTGCTAAAATTTTTAAATGATCTTTTCTCTTTTAATTTCATTTTTGATAGTTTCTCTTGCTATGTCTTCAAGTCTTTTCTTCTATCATATTTAATCTCCCATTAATTCCATCTACTGTTTTTAAAATCTCATACATTGTAGTTTTCATCTCGAATGTCTGTGTCTTTTTACTATTTCCCATGTATCTATTCAAAGTTTTGATATCTTGAATACAGTGATAATAACTATTTTAATGTCCTTGCACGTTAATTCTAACATCTAGGCCAGTGCTGGATCAGTTTCAATTATTTAATTATTCTCCTCATTGTGGGTCATATTTTTCTGCTTCTTTATATGCCTGTTAATTTTTGATTAGATGCCAGTCATTGTAAATTATGCCTTGTTGGATTCTGAATATCTTTCTACTTCTGTAAGTATTCTTGAGTTTTGTTATGGGGCACAGTTAAATGACTTGGAAAAGTTTTATTCAATCAGATTTTGCTTTTAATATTTATTAGGCAGGACTAGAACAGTGGTCAGTCTTGGGCTAATTTGGGCTATTTTCCACTGCTGAGGCAAGATACTTCTCTTTAAAGTCATTACTTCACATGTCTGATACGGTTTACTTTCTTTGTTCTTTTCATTCCTTTTACTTCTTTTCTTTTCTTTTTTTTTTTTTTGAGGGGGATTGTTTCAGGTGAGAAAGTAAATCTAGTCCCTGTTAATCCATGTTGACTGGAAGCAGAACTGTGACTGATTTTAATTCTTATCAAAGTTCCCTTTGGAATTTGTGATTAAACATACCTTCTTGGGTTTGGCCCACTGAGTTGAATAACTGATTTTTCCTTTTTCTGACCTTTCCCAGAGTCCCTGAAATATCCACCCTTCCTCAGTTTCTTTTGTCACACCAACACTCTTCATTAAGCTGTCAACTATCTAATGCAGTCTTTCTCTTGAAGACATTGCCAATTGCCTACCTAACAGTTATCCCTCCCACTTGTTTGCTAGGTAATAAAACTTGATATTGTTCAGGGAAGCAGTTTTCCTCAGCTAAGTCTTACCTCTCTGGACTTCATTAAATCTAGCAGTAGCCACAGGAAAGTTGTTTGTGAGTGTGTGTGTGTGTGTGTGTGTGTGTTTTAAATAACAGAGCTATTCTTGCATCTGATTTTTTACTGTTTGGAATTTGGGTGCAACGCCTGGAGACGCAACATCAATCTTGCAACCAGAAATACATATATGACATATATTGTATAATACCAGATAATGCTATTTATATACAGTAAGAAGTGAATGGTGCCACTGCCTGACGCTGTGCAATGTGCAGTATATGTGGCCATACTCAGAAGCCCTAAAAAGAAGGATGAAGATGCAGGAAGACAGAAGGGCTCTGGGTATAAGCCCTAGACTGACTTCTTGCTGTGTGAGAAAAAAATACCCCTTGCCTGTTTAAATCATCTTTTCTTGGTTTCTGTTACTTGCAGTTGAGCATAATCCTGACTTACATCCCTCTTCTTCTTTCCTCTACAGGTAGCAGAATATTGGCGTGTAGCGCTACTCAAAACATAGAAAGCAGAAATAAATCAATTCTGCCTGGAGGACCTCCTCCATCTCAACACCCAGTGGTTTTGACAGAATTGATATAGAAATAGAAACTTCAAGGTGAGAACTTTTTATTTAATGCAAAGTAATAAATGATTTAAGAAACTACATTTGTTGCATGTTATGTACGTGTCAGATAGTGGGTTAAGAAGTGCTTTACGTGAATTATACCATTTAATCTTCAAAACTACATTAAGATGCAGGGATTTACATATTTATCCAACCAATATTTATAAATTATTAGAACTGTTCTAGGTACTGTGGACCTAGCCATGAATTACAAGGTACTTTCTATCCATGGAGTTACAGCCTGGTGAGGGAGACCAGGAACATCAAACAAATAAATAAAATAAAAATAGAAGACTGTGAACAAATCTCTGAAGATTATTAAATCATCTGATGTGATAAAGATAGTGACTATTTTAGAGCAGCTCACTGGGGAAGGCCTTTCTGAGGAGGTGCCTTTTAAGGTAAGAAGTCTGAATGACAAGAATAAGACAATCATGTGAAAATCAGGGCATTTCAGGCAGAGGTTACAGCGAGTGCAAAAGGCCTTGAATTGAGAAGATCGTGGTGAGTTGAAGAAACAGCAAAAAGGTCCCGTGTGTTTAGGGATTGAAGATGAAAGGGGATGCAGCTGTAGGTACCAACAGGAGCACAGTCATGAAGGACTGGGTAAACCAAGGTCGGGAGTTTTATTCCATTCTAAGAGGAGTGCTGTGATTTGTTTTATATTTTACAAAATCAATCTGGCTCTTCTTTAGTGAATACATAGATTATGGGTAGGGGAAAAGAATGAAAGCAAGAAAATGAATTAGGAAGCTTTGCAACCATTCAGAAGATGAAAGGACTTGGCTGGGATGGGGTGATAGGAAAGATGAAGGGATGGAGATGAATTTGGACTGTTTTGGAGGTAGAGTTCTCAGAGCTTATTTAGGGATTGGCTTACAGGCGATGAGAAAAAGGAATCAAGGATTGCTGTTAGGGTTTTGACTAAGGAATTATCATCCCCATGTCATAAATGAGGAAGCATATACATGTATGTTTAATATATATATTAATATATGTGTTTCTCATATATATGAAACAATTATATATGAAAGAGGTTATGAAGTTTGGCAAAGATCACACAGGTAGCCCATGACATTCATTTATTATGTATTTATTTATTCATTTGACAAATATGTGTCAGGCACAGCAGAAATAGGAGTGATCAAGACAGTCACGGTCCTTCATGGAATTGAAACCAACTCAATAGTCACATAGACCAATAGTCCCCAACGTTTTTGGCACCAGGAACGAATTTCATGGAAGACAATTTTTCCACAAACCTGTGTTGTTGGGGGATGATTTGGGATGATTCAAGCACATTACATTTATTGTGCATTTTATTTCTATTATGATTACATTGTAATATATAATGAAATAATTATACAACTCACCACAGTGTAGAATCAGTGGTAACCCTGACCTTGTTTTCCTGCAACTAGACAATCCCAAATGGGCATGATGGGAGACAGTGACAGATCATCAGGTATTAGATTCTCATAAGGAACAGGCAACCTAGATCCCTCGTATGTGCAGTTCACAATAGGGTTCGTGCTCCTATGAGAATCGAATGCTGCTGCTGATCTGGCTGGTAGCAGAACTCAGGTGGTAATGCCACCTATGGGGAGCGGCTGTAAATACAGATGAAGCTTTGCTTGCTCACCACTCACCTCCTGCTGTGTGGCCCGGTTCCTAACAGGCGACAGACCACCACCCATCTGTGGCCTGAGGGTTGGGGGAGATGCCTGACGTTGACATTTTTTTTCCCCAGTAAACATATAAATTGACCCTTCTGGTCTTAAAGCTTGAAGCTTACGTTTGTTTTATCTGAGTTCCTTCCTCAGGAAAGGATCCCTGCTCCCCTGCCCCAGCCTCTCAAAAACTATCAAAGAGCTGAAACTCACCAGATCATCACATCCAGGCAATGAGAAGCCAGAGCACTTTTTCATCCTGATTGCTTTCTTACCCCTCCCAAGTTACATTTCTTTCCTGCTATATAAACCCCTAATTTTAGTCAGTCAGGGAGATGGATTTGAGACTGAGCTCCCATCTCCTCAGCTGCAGCACCCAATTAAAGCCTTCTTCCTTGGCAATAATCAATGTCTCAGCGGTTGGCTTTCTGTACAGAGAATAACAGGACCTAGACTGAACCCCTGGTGTTTCAGAGGATATTTTACTGCATTGTTAAAGTGATTAGGAGGATTTGAAATTCAAAGTCAGTCATGGTAAGTCAAAGTTCATACTTTGGCTTATGTGATGTCTGATGGAATTTCCTGGTGTTTGAAAGGGGACACCCAGGGATCAGAACTGTACAGACCCTCCCGCCCATCCCACTTAGCCCATCTTGTTCTTTGCTTGAATTTTGTCACTCAGCCTCAAGCACTCCTAGTTTTGTTCTTGTTTTTGTTTTTGTTTTTCCTTTTGAACACTCTTCCCATATGGGTTCACTGGTGATTACTGCAGGAGTCTTGGTAAACACTTATTGCATCCCTACAATGTGTCAGGCACTGCATTTGTCACTGGAGAAATAAAAAATGAGTAATAGATCTCCCTGTCTACAAGGAGCCCACCGTCTAGTTGGAAAATATAATCATAAACAATTATTTCAATGCAGTAGAATTAGGGCCATGATAGAGGCACAGGACATTGTTGGGTCACACAGGAAGGTACCTTATACAGACTGGGCAAAAGTTATTAGAAAAGTTCTCTCAGAGGAAGTGACAGAGAAAAAGGAAAAGGAAGTGGATTTTGCAAAAGGAAAGAAAAAGAATTCTAAGGCAGACAAAGCAATCCAAGTAAAATCACAGAGGCTTGAAACAACATGGCAAGTGCAGGGAACTATGATGTGCTTGGACCATAAAGTGAAAAAGGGGGTGGGAGGAGGTGAGCCTGGAGAAAGAGATCCCAGCCTGGCCCCGAAGGCAAGTCATTTCAAAACCTCTTTGCACTACACTTTTTCTCTCTCCTTTCATTCTTCCAAAAACGAAACAAAAATATTTCCCAATGCAGACTGCCAACTGAAATCTGCATCTTAAAAGGCTAGATTGGGCCGGGCGCGGTGGCTCACGCCTATAATCCCAATACTGGGAGGCCAAGGCAATTGGATCACTTGAGGTCAGGAGTTCGAGACCAGCCTGACCAACTTGGTGAAACCCTGTCTCTATTAAAAACACAAAAATTAGCCAGGCATGGTGGCGGGCACCTATAATCCCAGCTACTTGGGAGGCTGAGGCAGGAGAATGGCCTGAACCCGTGAGGCGGAGGTTGCAGTGAGCTGAGATCATACCATTGCACTCCAGCCTGGGCAACAGAGCAAGACTTCATCTCAGAAAATAAATAAAATAAACAAAAGCCTAGGTTGTATTGGTTTTCTCCCCCCTCTTATTTTCTGGGGACCTGCTACATTCTGATCATGGATCCTCTTTTGTCTGAACAACATCACATTTTCCTCTGAAATCCTTTCTGTCTCTCTTCCATCCAGTTGTTTCTTTAACTGAAAAAGGAAGCTGCCAGGGGAAACATGTCGGGGTCTTGACAGCATCTGCTGTCTGTGTATATTTCAAAACACATAAAAGAGATTCTGAGTCACTGAGGGGCATCCTCCTGTTTCTTATGTTTTCTGTTTCAAATATTGTCTCCAAAGCTCACCTCTCAGTGCTGAGAGTTTGGGGGCTTCTTCGTGGAGTTACAGAGTCATGTTTAGGAAACTCTACTGGGTTAGGCCCTTGAAAACTTTTGCCTTGTAGAGAAAAAAAATTTTAATTATTCTTCTGAGTGCTCTCATTATCCTTTTGTATCTCCAACGCACACTTGCACGCACACACATGCACACACACTCACATACACATTCCCAAGTTCTTTTGTTTTTTTCCACATAAACGCAAACTCTTGTAGGAATCTCTGAGAACGTGCCCCATTTTAGAGTTTTGGTCTACCAGGGTTTGAGCTGTAAACCTTGAGAAACCTGTCTTCTCCCAGATCCTACTGCAGGAGCAGTTCAGGGAGGACTCCCTATAGTCATTTTATGCTCAAGGTTTATTTTAATGCCTTTATCCCGTATTTTAAGAGACTGCTCTGAGAATTTAAAAAATACACCCCTCTTTTCATTCCCAAGATGACCTATAAGAATTTATAAAATGTAACAATAGAGCCCTTTTTTTAAAGCCAGAGAAATGAAAGAAATAAGAGAGAGGGAGAAGGAGAGGGAGAGGGGGAGAGAGAGCTAGAAAGAGAGAGAGAATGAGGGAGGAAGAGAAGAGGAAGATGAGACCAAGAGAAAAGATAAGATGTAAACGTACAGTCAATAAGATGACATGCCAGCATGAAAACAGGATTTTTAATTTGGCTCTGAGCTGTCTGGAATCCTAAGAAAAAAATATGTACTTGCAAATCAGTGGTGTCTTCACAAAGCAAAAGATTACACCCTAAGAACCAGGCTTTCCCTGTTGTTTAAGTCAAATACCTTTTGACCTAATTCTTAGGGTCCTATAGCTCTGGACTCCTTTGGGCCAGACTTGAACTCTATAGTTTATCCACTAGAAACCCTGGAATTCCTTGTGCATCAGTTCCTGCAGCTGTAAAATGCAAACATTGAACTAGATCATCCTTGAAGGTCTGTTCCACTCTAATAGTCTAGGATTTTGTAAATAATTTATGATTTAGTTGGTACTTCTGCCTAACATATTCTATAAACCTTCACCCAGCTTTTGAAAAACAACAGATCTTTCTAGATTTCATCTCCTTGCATGAGTATTAGCCTTTCTACATCGGTACAACCTAGATAATTGGAAAAGGAAGGATGTTAAGAATGCAGGCTCGATGGCTGGACTTGGATCTAATGAATCCTAATATCTGGGGGTGGTACTTGGGGATGTGTAGTCAATAAGCCACCTGGGCGATTCAGATCCACCATTAGTGCATCTGATGTTTCTGCAGGTAACACATTGTATTAGTGTCCTATTGCTGCTGTGAAATATTACCAGAAACTCTTTGTCTTAAAACAACACAAGTCTGTCATGTTTACGGGTCTGTATGTGTTTAGAAGTTCTAAATTAATTTCATGGGGTGAAAATAAAGGTGGCAGCAGGGCCTCCTACTGGAAGAATCCCATTCCTTGCCTTTTCCAGCTTCTAGCAGCTGCTCATATTCCTTGGCTTATGGTCCTGCATGGCTCCTATCTGTTTCCTCTGTCTCATTCCTCTCACTGACTCTAAATCTAACTCTCCTGCTTCCTTCTTTTAAGGGCCCCTGTGATTACTGTGAGCCCTCTTGGATAATCCAGCGTAATCTCCCTGTCTCAAGATTCTTAACTCCATCATGTCTGCAAAGCCACTTTTGCCATTGTAGGTAACATATTCATAGGTCTGGGTACTAAGGTAAAGCCATCCTTTGGATGTTCTTATTCAGCCTGTATCACATACTGCCTTGATTTTGCTGAGGCTGATACAAGGGGCCCTAGAATTTGTTGCTACAAATTTTCTCTACAAAATCCAATAAACTGACTCTAGGAGATGTCACTGAAGCACCTGCTAAAAATATTCTATATTCCACGAGGTAACCTGCAATCACCTGTATCATTTAGAACCCTCCATTTCATCATGCAATTAATTTTTTAATATATATATACTTTCATTATTCACCTGTTAACTCCATAATATGCCAATCACGAGCTAGTTTGCAGCAGTCACATTCCCTTGATCACAGTTGCATGAGGATGTGATTAACTGGAAAACAAAGACCAGAGACGTGATCAGAAATGACGTCATGCAGCCCATGCCATCGCAGTACAATTGTCAGGTTTGCTGGTGGTTTGGTAAAGCTGGTTCAGTTCTATTCCCTTTGCCAGGGATTCCCACGTGTGTGAAAACTGGACCAACAGTGGTGGAGTTCCATTTCCTGGTTCCATTTCCTATGTTCTTCTCCAAAGATAGAATAGTGTCTATTAAGACAAGACGGCTTAGGAGGCAGACTGACCTGAATTACCATTCTGCCTTGGCCACTTACTAGCTGCATTGGGTTTGGCACACTACTTAACCTCTCTGTGCCTCAGTTTTGTAATCTGAAAAATGGGATCTCATAGCTATTAACTAGCAGCAAAGACTGAGCCCTCCCTCTTCTGGACCCCATGTTTTGCTTGGTGTGAGGTGTAGTGGGCTTTTTTATTCTCTAAAATGCCTTAATTTTTGTTTTGGGCCTCAATTCTAACACGCAGAGAAAACAAGGCTTGGGCTGTTTAGGGTTTTTATCCTCTCTTTTTTTCAAGGGGTTGAGGCTAAGTTCTGGGACATGTGAACTGACATCATACTGAAGACGTCATTAGCAGTCGGGGGCAGCTCCTCCTGAGAACTGCTCTATTTCATCTGGTCAAAGCCAGGACCACTCCAGGCCTCAGTCACTCTCAGCCTCTCTTGAATATAGGAAATACTTGGCTGCGCTTTCTCTAGGCTTGAGGAACAGGGAGAGAATGCATTCCCCACTGTGTCAGCGTGCACCTTGCTGGTCACTCAGAACCTTGAGATTCTTGGTGCATCTATCTCAGAACAATTGGTCAGGGCAACCCCACTTCCATTTTTCCTCTGCTATTCCCTGATGACACAGGAATAGGGAATAGCATGCCCCATTCTAGGGTCTTGCCATTTGTCACCTGTGCTTTTTCTACCACACCATGCTTTGCACCCTCTGGAGCAAACCATATCAGCCTCTCATCCAAGCTGCTCTGGAAGCTTTCGTTCATAGGCAGCCAGAGATAAGGGGCTGAGAATGGTGCAAGAAAACCATCAAGAGTAGAGTTCCTAAAACTAGTGACCCCTTTGCTAGAAGACAAGTTATATGTGCGTCCATCCCCGACAAATCACTCCTTGGCAGAAGGAATTCAGAAGGCGGTGGAGGGGTTGTAGACAGGATAAAACACTCATGCTTAATCGCCTTGGGAGGGTCAGAAACAAGTCTCTGTTCAGTTTAGTCAAGCTAATTAGTTAGAAAAGAATGTGCTCAGCATATAAACAAAAGCCTTTTTTCTATAAGCAATTAGGAACCACCCTAATCTTACTCATTTAAACACACACCCAACCACAAAGCTGGAAAGACACCAAAGAGTTGGAACACCACCAGAGTTGGGGCTGAACAACAGCTTTTGCTAAGTTTCAAACCTTCACAATTAAAGACTTATCTTCCTTTCTGAAAAGCTTCTACTCTTGGCGAACCCCTGGGCGTTCATTTCCAATTTGTTTTTGACCAGGCAGCATTATCTGTGTACTTTATTTACATTATTTAGAATTTTCATGACATTCTTGCATTTTTTTCTCATCACCGAAGTATTTATCATATTTATCATGTCTATATGTTGGGTACATTGAAGGTCTTCTAGCTATTTGGAAAAAGTACAACCCATTTTGTTAACTATAGTCACTGTACTATGCTAGCAAACATTACAACATACTCCTTCCATCAGACTGTATGTTTTACTCATTCACTCTTAAGTTTAGCAGTGATGGTGGCAGGCTGTCCTCAACCATGCTGTAGAGGCGCATCCTCTCTGCTTCCACTACAGCCTTCTGTCCTCTCTCCATCTCACATTCATACACTGTTTTGTAATTGACGGCTTATGTGTCTCTGTCCAGTAAACAATGTGAGACCAGTCTTATGTCTACCACTGTGTCCTTGGTGTCTTGTACCATGCCCAGCACATAGACGCTACTGGATAAATTATTGTTGAGTGAGTGAATGAATGAATGAATGAATGAATACCTTCTCTGGGAGGAAAGGTCAAATGTGCCAGAGGTCATTGCCAGGGTGATGAGGATCTGCAAATCTGCAAAGCAAATAACACTGAGAATGGAAGCTATCTTTCCCCCAAACTTCTATGCAATTGAGTGTCAAAATTGAAGTGGAAATGAATCACAAGATGGTAGATCTCTCACTGTACACACTTTGATTGAATAATCAGGGCCAATATTTTTTGAACACTTATCACATGCCAACCACTGACACAGCACTCTTTACATGCATTCCTTCCTCTATCGGGTACTTGGACTGAATGTCTTCCACTGACCCTTCCAGATCCACATCTGTGCTTTTCCATCCCTGCCCTGGTGCTGGAATGCTAACCTGTACAGACTGCATAGTTCCTCTTGCTCTCCAGCTTCTAGATGGATTCAACCACTGGGAGGCATCAGCAGAAGTCAGAGAAGAGGGTAAAATGCAGTCCGGGTGTTTAGTCTGCTAACTCCCTGCCAAGTCACCGTGGGTGAGTTAACTATATCTACTGAGACCATAGTGCCTGTCTTGCAGCCTTCTCCATACAGTTGCCTTTTCTGGATGCCAGTAACCCCCTCTTTCTCTTGCCCTTATAGGCTTAGAGATGTATCAGCTGCCTTCTGTTATTACCCCAGGGGCATTCACCATGCCATGTGGGTTTCCTTAAATCCTATCACCCTTTTCTCGTAACAATAGTTATGTCATTAATAGCTCCGTTTTAAAGAAAGGACACTAAGTCTTAAAGAGATTAAGAGACATTTCGAGGCCAGGTGTGGTGGCTCATGACTGTAATCCTAGCAGTTTGGGAGGCTGAGGCAGGAGGATCACTGGAGCCCAGGAGTTCAAGACCAGCCTGAGCAACATGGCAAGACCCATCTCTACAGAAAAGTAAAAAATTTAGCTGGGCATGATGTCACATGCTTGTAGTCCCAGCTACTCAGAAGGCTGAGGCAGGAGAACCACTTGAGCCCGGGAAGTCAAGGCTGCAGTGAGCCCTGTTCATGCCACTGCACTCCAGCCTTGGCAACAGAACAAGATCCTGTCACTAAAAAAAAAAAAAAAAAAAAAAAGGGAAAACAGAGAGAGACATGTCCAAGGTCGCAGAGTCCGTAGGAGCAGATCCTCCAACCTAGATCCGTCTAACTCTACTGCTAATGCTTCCCTTATGCGATATTCAAGGGGAGAGAGTGGCCGGTGCCCCAACGCTGAGATGTAACTCAGAGAAAAACGATCTGGAGCAATGTTTACTGGGAGCCAAGAGCAGAGTTCTCATTTCAGACCTCCGCTTCCACAGATGGGCACTTAGAGTTTGGCTCCGGGGGATGGTGGTGGTTCACTGAGAGTTCAAACCCCATCACAGACACATGTGGGTGAATAAAGTGGCAGGGTCTTTGCTTCTTCCAAGTGCCTGATACAGGCTTGCAGATGCGTGGGGGTGTGAACGAGAGAGACTCAAGTGGATTTCACTCTTGGATGTAGCCTATAAATATGTATGTTGGGTACCATGAATCATTTAGGGCTGGATTGGTTGCAGTTTTTCATTTTTTAAGGGATGGTTTCATGACTCAGAGATACTGGCATGCACCCCCGGGGCCAGAGTGGAACCAAACACTTTACAGAAATTGGAAGGAAACAAAATATTTGCTGCCTAGCTTTACTCTGAGAACTTTTTCTAAGTTTGAAAAGATACAAGGGCGCAGAGAACAGGTCACAAATAAGCTTCACTCAGGGTTGTGGTATTTTGATATGTATTTTACTCGTTTTTAACCACAATCCCTGGCTCATAGCTTCCATAGGCTTTGTTCCAGTCTTTTGTTAGAATGTCGGGCGTGCCAGGCATCAGGAAACAGAAGCTCTCTGACTTTCCCCAGCCCTCCTCTCACTCTAATCCTTCTCCAGTCTTTCTGACTATGGGTCTTAAGACCAACACTCCTCAGAGAAAGTCCTGCTTTATACCCTGGGAAAAGGAAGACTGAGGTCATGAATCTTCCCTAAAAACACAAGAGAACTGGGTCCAGGGATCTTTTGGATAACTGAACATGCAGAGGTTTCTGAAGGGTGGCCCCCGGGGAGAGCATGGAGGCTCTGTGTCCCTTCTCCCATACCTCATCCTACACGTCTCTTCCTCTGGATCCTTTGCAATATCCTTTACAATAAACTGAGTTCTGTGAGATGCTCCAGTAAATTAACAAGAAAAAAACAAATAAACAAACAAAAACAAAAAAAAAAGAGGGAGAAAGAAAGTATAGAGAGGATTATTGCAGATCCCCACTGAGCATTTGCTATGCCAGGCTGTAGAGAATTTTAGATGCATTCTACTAAAAAAAAGAATGGTTGGTTCCAGAAAATATTTCTTTCCATTTTATAAGTGGGCAAAATCAAATCAGAAATGATATGGAGTAAAAATGAGTTGGCAGCAAGTCTAAAATTATTTCAAAATAATAAGTTAAACCAAGTTGATAGATGTTAGTCTGCCACCAGGATGCTGACTCTTGGTTGCAAGTGATAGAAACCCAAGGAGGGATTCATGGAAACCCCAGTTTGAAGCTGGTCAGAATTGTTTTTTTGTTTTTGAGATGGAGTTTTGCTCTTGTTGCCCAGGCTGGAGTGCAATGGCATGATCTCAGCTCACTGCAACCTCCGTCTCCCAGGTTCAAGTGATTCTCCTGCCTCAGCCTCATGAGTACCTGGGATTACAGGCATGCACCAGCTAATTTTGTATTTTTACACCCAGCTAATTTTGTATTTTTAGTAGAGACAGGGTTTCTCTGTGTTGGTCAGGCTGGTCATGAACTCCTGATCTCAGGTGATCCGCCCGCCTCGGCCTCCCAAAGTGCTGGGATTACAGGCGTGAACCACCGCACCCAGCCCACTTCTTTCTCTTGAGGTTATTTGCTTCTTGGTTCTGCACCGGGCTAGGCTAAGTAGTTGCCAGCCCATTTTTCTGGTTCCTTTCCTGAATGAATGATTTCCACCGCTTTCTTCATTGCTTCTACAGTCATCCCTTGGTATCTGAGAGGGATTTGTTCCAGGACCCTGGGAGATACCAAAATCTGCAGAAGCTCAAGTCGCATATATGAAATGGCATAATATTTGCATATAACCTATACATATCTCTGTGTGTTAGGCCGTTCTTGCATTGCTACAAAGAAATACCTGAGACTAGGTAATTTATAAAGAAAAGAGATTTCATTGGCTCACAGTTCTGTAGCGTGTACAGGAAGCATCACATAGGCATCTGCTTCTGGCGCGGCCTCAGGAAGCTTACAATCATGGCAGAAAATGAAGGGGGAGCAGGTGTCTCACACGGTGGGAGCAGGAAGGAGGTGGGGTTGTCACACACTTTTAAATGACCAGATCTTGCAAGAACTCAGACAGAGAGCTCACTTATCACCAAGGGGATGGCACAAGTCATTCATGACAGATCTGTCCCCAAGATCCAAAAAGCTGCCACCAGATCCCACCTCCAGCATTTGGGATTACAACTCAACATGAGATTTGGATGGGACATCCAAACTTTATCACTCCATATACTTTAAATAATCTCTAGATTACTTATAATACTAATATAATGTAAATGCTATGTAAATAGTTACTATACTGCATTGTTTTTAAGTTTGCATTATTTTCATTGTTATATTGTTATCTGTTTTTCCCGGATATTTCCTACTGTGGTTGGTTGAATCTGCAACATGTAACCCTTGGATACAGAGGACTGGCTCCGTGTGCATTTAGGCCAAGATAGTTTGGGTTGGGCCAATGCAATTATTTGGGAAAGTGCTGGATGGCAGGGACACTTTGGAATCAGAAAGGAGAATCTCTTTTAAAGCAAGGAATCTCACTCAATGAGACCAAAGGGAACTTTTAACAAGGTCAATACCTGAACTTGACTCACACCCAAAGTAATAAATGCTAGTGCTCATTCAAACCCTTTAATCTGATGTTTCAAGAAGATAATGGACCACCAGGGAGGTTTGTTAGCCAGTGAACTCGGCCTCCACAGTCATCCTTCCCTGCTCTTCCCACCTGAGCCCCTAATGGCTTTACCTCCCAATCATTCTTTCCTCCAAATTAAATATATATGGTAAAGGATATCAAAATTCCTCAAAATTGCAAAAAAAATGAATTAGTTATAATTTTATGTCAAAGAATGTGAAATGTCTATTTAAGGACAATGTTTTAGTTATAAATTTTCAACTGTTATTGCCCCTCTGTCACACTTCAACATAAATGCTGCATTTTTCTCTATCATCTGGGAAGCTTTCATATGAAGATTTCTTTATTCTCATGATTAATAGCTGATTCTATAAGTACCCCCTTACATATACATTACTGTTGCATATACAATAGTCCATAAGATTATAATACTCTCTTTTTACTGTACTTTTCTATGTTTAGATATGTCTAGATACACAAATACTTACCATTGTTACAGTTGCCTACAGTATTTCATATGGTCACATGCTGTGCAGCTTTGTAGACTAGGAGAAATAGGCTGTACCATACAGCCTGAATATGTAGTAGGCTATATCGTCTAAGTTTGCGTACGTAAAAGTTTCAATGTTTGCACAATGATCCAATCACCCAACAATGCATTCCCATTTTTTTTTTCACTCTTATCACGTAAGCTGGAGTATAATGGCACGATCTCTGCTCACTGCAACCTCCACCTCCTGGGTTCAAGCAATTCTCCTGCCTCAGCCCCCTGAAGTAGCTGGGATTCCAAGCGCGTGCCACCACATCCGGCTAATTTTTTTGTATTTTTAGTTTAGGAGGGGTTTCACCATGTTGGCCAGCTTGGACTTGAACTCCTGACCTCAGGTGATCCTCGACCTCCCAAAGTGCTGGGATTACAGGCATGAGCCACTGCACCCAGCCTAACAATGCATTCTTTAGAATGTATCTCTGTTGTTAAGTGATGTATAACTGTATGTGTAGATATTTTTTTCTCACTTGATCCCTGATATGGTCTGGCTGTGGCCCCACCCAAATCTCATCTTGAATTGTAGCTCCCATAATTCCCACATCTTGTGGGAGGGACCCAGTGGGAGACAATTAAATCATGGGTGCAGTTTCCCCCATACTGTTCTTGTGGTAGTGAGTAAGTCTCATGAGATTTGATGATTTTATAAGTGGTTTCCCCTTTCACTGGCTCTCATTCATTCCTTGCCTTCCACCATGATTGTGAGGCCTCCCAAGCCATGCGGAACTGTGAGTGAATTAAATCTCTTTCCTTTATAAATTACCCACTCTCAGGTATGTCTTTATTAGCAGTGTGAGAACAAACAACTACAATCCCCCATGAATGCTATGAGATAGCTTCTATTATCTTCATTACACAAATGGGGAAACTGAGGCACAGAGTAGTTAAGTAACATTCCCAAGGTCACAATGCAGATAAGTGGCAGACCTGCGATTGGACCGAGGAAGTCAGACTCCGGAGCCTATCTCTGTACGCCATTGCCTGTGTTGCCTCTGCAGTGCACAGTGTAAAAGAAGCATGCATGGGATACTAGGGGTCTGGTTAAATCGAACGAAACTGACAATATTCAGCCACTTTAACCTAAAAGATGTCAATTTCATATGGTAGGAATATAGTAATCACACAAGATAGTAAGTCAAAAAGGGCATCCCTGGGAGACGTTGGGCTACAGCTGAGTTTGTGAAGATAAAGAGGCAAAGAAAGTTGAGGAACAGATGATGTTGGCAGAAGCCATAGCAGGAGCAGTTACTGAGGCATGGAAAAGCACAACACGATATGCTGGCTGGGACGTTGGGTGTTTGTCGAACAACGGTGGGAAATGAGGGCCAGGCACAGTGACGCACACCTGTAATCCCAGCACTTTGGGAGGTTGAGGTGGGTGGATTGCCTGAGACCAGCCTAAGTGACATGGAGAGACCCTATCTCTACAAAAAAAAAAAAAAAAAAAAATTAGCCAAGCGTGGTAGTGTGCACCTGTAGTCTCAGCTCCTTGGGGGGATGAGGTGGGAAGATCACTTGAGCCCACGAGGTCAAGGCTGCAGTGAGCCATGACTGTGCAACTGCACTCCAGCCTGGGCAACACAGTGAGAGCCTGTCAAAAAAAAAAAAAAAAGCAAATGAGGACAGAATCTGAAGGCCCTTTGGGTAAACTGAGTCTGAGTCTTTCATCTGGAAACTACAGGCTAGGCTCTCTGATTCTCTGCCCAATTTTCTTCTTGGTGCCATGTATGTATTGATCCACTCAAACTCTTTGGGACCTTTTGTGTCTTCTTCCCTTCCGCAGTGTGCCAGGCAAAACACTTAGCACTTAGAAGGTGCTTAACAAATGTCTGCTGATTGGCCAACTGACTGCCCAACACTATCCCATGGTGATGACAATATTACATGCCAGATAAACCAACCAAAGGTTAACTTGATTTCAAACAGGTTGTAATATATTCTCTGCTTTCTACTCTTTGGGAAATGTTCTTATTTTTTTCTTTAATTATAAAGGCCCTTTCAAGTTTTAGCAGAGGAAGCAGCCCCAAAATCAAAGGCCATATTGCTGCAAGATGTATATTGAAATTCAGGTTCAACTAATTTGTGTTAAGCACTTATAATATACCCAATACTTTCATGTAACTATGTTCACTGAATCTTAAAAACACTGAAAAATAGACTCTATTGTCTCCATTCTTTACATAAAGAAACTTAGAAAGATGCATTAACAGGCTTGCTCATAAACAGTGAAGTCAGAATTTGAACTTTGTTCTTTGCCATGGCTTTTCCCTCTACAAAGATGCGACTGGGAATCCATTGGTGATAAATAGTGATAATGATGATGACGATAATGGTAACGAGGATGATGGTACCAGTAGCCACAAAACTAGAAAACACTGATTACCTTGTTGTATAACAGATATTGTCATAAGCACTTCAAGGAATAAGTTTATTTACTTTTCAGAGCCTTTGTTTTTTTTTTTAAACTTTTCAGAGACTTTCCTGATGGGGAAACTCAGGCTAACAAGTGTTAAGTAACCTGTTGAGATTACCTAGCTTACTCATAACAGGAATGGATTTGTTGTTGTTGTTGTTGAGACTGAATCTCACTCTGTCACTGAGGCTGGAGTGAAGTGCCACCATCTGGGTTCCTGCAACCTCTGCCTCCAGGGTTCAAGCAATTATCCTGCCTCAGCTTCCCAAGTAGCTAGGATTACAGGTGCACGCCACCAGGCCTGGTTTATTTTTTTGTATTTTTAGTAGAGACAGGGTTTCACCACATTGGCCAGGCTGGTCTCAAACTCCTGATCTCAAGTGATCTGCCTGCCTCAGCCTCCCAAAGTGCTGGTATTATAAGCATGAGCCACTGCACCTAGCCTGGGATTTTTAAAATATTTATGTATTTACTTTTTTTTTTTTTGTAGAGAGAGGGTTCTCTCTGTGTTGCCCAGGCTTGTCTTGAACTCCTGGGCTCAAGCAATCCTCCTGCCTCAGCCTCCCAAAGTGCTGAGATAACAAGCATGAGCCACCAAGCCCAGCTAAGGGCTGGGATTTTAAACCAGAGGTAGTGGCCTTTTGAATAGAGGTATCTGCGTGTTTTAGATTCCAGAACCCACCTTTGTCCCTACCCACCTCACTCCTCCTGCACCAAGAAGGAAGAACAAAGAAAAGCTTCCCTCGGAGCATCAGGCAAGGCTCTCTGCTTCCGGTGTCACCGTGATAACCAGCCCTAGTCAACTTCCTCACAAGGAAGGGAAAAGCAAACGTCAAACAGAGCTTCCCCAGCAACATTCTGCGGGCAAACACCGGGGACAATGTGCTGGGGCCTCTGTGTTCTCACTTAAATAAGGTGAATCACTCCTGGAATTGGAGCTGGGAGGCGGGCCATGTTCCTAAATAGGTAAGGTTAATGGTGTTCTTGGAGAGCCTCTAGGTCACTTCGAAAATTAATCCTTTTTACTTCAGAATCTGAGCTCCTAAATGAGCAGATTAGAAATCAAAGGGGGGAAGCAAATGGGTGTTCTTGGCAAGGGATTTTTAGAGCATTAGAGCATCCTTTTTAGGCTGACATCATCTTATCTCAGCTCTACTGCCCACCTTTTGCTGAGGTCTTGTCTGTTTGAAGACTGTCGGCTGCCAAAAGCATGTAGACCCCAAGAAGCCGGGGCCATGTAAGCCATTCACCACTGTATCCACAGTATCTAACATAGCATCTGACTCAGAGTGGGAAACTTACTCATTGTTGATCAACTAATGGACTGATTGCAGCTATCACAAACAATGCTTTAGTTGGGGCAGAATGCTTTTGTTTCCAGTATTTGATCATTTAAAGCACAATGTTTTGACCTTTCTGGCAGGAGACATTTAAGCTGAGATTTTAATGACAAGAAACAGCGAGTTATATGAATATGTAAAAAGAGCATTGCTGGGTAAAGGAACAGCAGGTACTGTGGTTGGAAGGAGTTTAGTATGTTCGAGAAACAGCCAGAGGCCTCTGTGGCTAGAGAGAAGTGGAGAATGAACAGAGTGTGCAGAGATGAGATTGGAGAGCTAGAAAGGGCCAGCTCCTGCTGCAAGAGGATGGATCTGAATTATTATTCTAAGCGTTATGTAAAGCTATTGGAGAGTTCTAAGGGGGAAAAGTGGGGGAGAGGAGAATGTGTCATTCACTCTGTGTCCCTATTGCTTGGCACATAACAGGTGCTCAGAAACTGGATGAATGAGCTGAGATAATGCATATAAAGTGCTTTTTAAACAATGAAGTGTTTCAGAGATGACACTCGTCATCAGTTGGAGAAGAATAAGATACTGCCCCCAATACCATTCTTTTAGATCACAAAGCTATTACAGATTTCTGGGTAATGAGGGTGGAAATCTAGAGGCACCTGATTTTTTTACAGTGCCTTATTTCTGTTAAAATAATTTCAAACCACACCAAGATGCAGGATTGCAATAGCACTGGCTAGACTCCAGACAAAATTCCTGTGAAGAATTCACTCTCGGCTACCTGAGGCAGAACAGCAAGCCCGGGAAGGGAAAAGGTAATGGTTTTTCATGACCCCTGATACCTGAGACACATGGGACTCTGATAGGTAGGAGGTACATTCTAATGAGGTCATGGCTCTTCTATTGACCCAATGCCCCAAATCCTCTCTTTCTTACTACTTTTTACTTGGAGACTGTGACGGCTAAAGTTGTGACATGGTGGAGGATGCAACAGAAAGAGTAAACGGTGGATGCTTATTGCAACCTGTGATGCAAGATGTGAGAAATGCAGTGGGAGGAACGACGTAGAGAGAAAGAGTGGTAGAAACAGTATTCCCTAGGTAAAATTTAATGTATCTCTATGTGTTAAGTCCTTTGCCTGGCACTTTCTGGAAGGCAAGAAGACACAGAGGGTCTCAAAGCATGTGAGTGGATCAATACATATATTACACCAGGAAAATAATTGGGCAGAGATTCAGAGGAGACCATAGATCCCAGATGAAAGTTCCAGACTCAGTTTACCCCAAGGGCCTTCAGGTTCTGGTCTCTGGTCTGGAGATTTTGATGGCTGGAGTTGTGACATGGTGGAGGATGCAACAGGAAGAGTGAACAGTGAATGCTTATTGCAACCTGAGATACAAGATGTGAGAACTGAAGTGGGAAGAAAGAAGGATAGAGAAATAGTAGTAGGAACAGTGTATGCTGGGTAAGATTTAATGCACTGGTGCTGCTGAGATGAGAGCTAGACACATATTAAATAATCCATGAATAAATTTGCACTGTATCATCAGTGGGGCAACTATTTCTCCCCTGCCCACACTCAATATATAGCCACCAGGCTTCAGAAGTCTGGCTAACAGCAGAATAGATTAATCAGCCTTTCATCAAAGGTCTGAGGGATGAGGATGCAACAGGATACAGGTGAACAATTAGGGACACTAAAAAAAAAACCCCAAAACCCAAAACTCCACCCAATGTGTTGATAGACAAACACCAAGACTGCCTAAATGTTTTCTTACTTTTAAAAAGAAGGGAAAAAAATTAAAAACCAACAACCTGGAATCTGAGAAACAACTTCCAATCATAAATGAAAGGGAACATTGCACACAAAATGCACAGAAAGTACACACATTTTAAAGAATTCATTATGAGAAAGAGAAGAAAATTCTACAAAGCATCTGGTATGCTGCCAATAAAATTAAACAAAACATGAACTTATAGGGGAATGGTTAAATAAATTGAGATACATCCATATGGCAGAATATTTTACAGCCATTATAAACCACGTTTTCAGAAACTAAATAATGGTATAGAAACATGCTTACAACAGATTGCTATATTTAAAAAGGAGGATTTAAAACTAGTGAATACTAGAAAATCCCTATCTGTGCATGAATGTTCATAGAAGCTTTATTCACAATAGCAAAACCTGAAAACAACCCAAATGTCCTTTAACACGTCAATGGTTATATAAACTCCGTTCTTTCTATACATTGATACATGCAACCACCTGCATGAATGTCCAGGACATTGCGCCTTGCAAAATAAGTCAATCTGACAAGATTACATCCTGTATGATTCCATATATGTGACATTCTTGAAATGACAAAGCTGTACAGAGGAGACATATTATTAGCTTTTGCCAAGGTATAAAGACAGGGTAGAAATATAAAGGGGTAACATGGGGTACCTCTATGATGATGAAATACCACTGTATTTTGAGTGTAATCATGATTCCATGAATCTCTATATGGAATAAAATTGCACAGGATGATACACATATACACACATGTGGTAATACACACATGTAAAAAATTGGTGAAAACTGAATAAGATCTGTAGTATAGGAAACAGTATTTTATCAGTGGTCAATTTCCTAGTTTTGATATTCTGCTAGTTACATGAGATGGTACCTGAGGAAGCTAGGTGAAATGCACATGGAACTCTATGTCGTATTTTCGCAATTTCTTATAATTATTTCCAAATAAAAATTAAGAAAGATATTATATACCAAAGAATCCCAATTTCGTTTAAGAACTATAAAGAAAGAAATCCAAATTTTGACTAGAAGAAAATACTCCATTGTATTGGCAGTGATTTTTCTTTTCTGGTTAACAGGATAATGGTCATTTTTATATTCTTCTATGTATTTTTCTGTACTTCCAAAACTTTCTGCAGTAATATATGTTACTTTTGTAATCTGAAAAGAACTTATAAGTTCTGATTTTGTATACTTGGTGAATGAAAAAAGTAAACATTTAAACGAAAAAGTATATAATAATATTATAAAAGGGAATTAAGAAAAAGAAGGGCAAAAAATAAAATGACCTGATAAGACATGAAAACATGGCAAGGAAATACAAAATGTAATAGAAAAGTTAAATCATACATTGAAACAGTACAAAAACACTTTAGAAACTAAACCAATGGTATGTAGGACAAACACACAAACCCTGCCCAGAATGCAGAGTCAAAGATCAAAGACATGAAATAGAGACCAAATAAAAGATATGGAGAACCAAACATACAGATCCAGCATACCACTAGCTGGCGTTTCTAAAAAAGCTATCCTAAAAAATAGGACAAAAGCAATAATCACAGAGACAAAATAGCAAAACACTGTCCAGATTTATGGATGACCTGAATTTGTAATTCAAATAGATACACTAAATGCCACTGTCTGGAAATATACATGATAAGGTTTCAGAATTTCAAAGATCAACTTTTTATAGTCTGCATGTAGCCAGGCAGAAAACAAAACAAAACAACTCAAAAAATGTTTTACCTAGAAAGATGAAAACATCAAACTGGTCTCATTTTTTTCCTCCATAACATCAAGTTTTGAGAAGGAAAGATTATGACTCAGTCATCTCCACCAAATTTCCAAGTTGTTATAATAATAATAAGGTAATGAGGTAATCATAAGTGACAATAAGGCACTTGATAACTCAACAGTCATTACTAATGAAAACTTAGTACAACTAGAATAAGATGAAAGTGCCTCAATATAATTATTTAACCATCTCAACTCAATGGTCAACATCATATAAGGAGATTTTTCATTTATTAATAAGATAAGGAAACCACTATTATTTATTCCCATTATGGATTTTCTAGTAAATCCAATAGGTCATGAGAAAAAAAAAAAATAAGGAACTTCATCACTACTTCCATAAGATATGATTGTTTACTTAGAAAAAAAGGAGCTGGGAAAAAATTGGAAATAATAATTATGGTCTGGAGGTGACTGATGAGTTACAAAATCAGAATGTCTACATTTTTCCTATGTAGTATTTGACATAAAGCAATTAGAAAATAGAGAAAAAAATCCATTCACAGTAGAAATAATAGAAATAAAAACAAAACATCCAGAACTGAAGGGCAAAATACACACACATGATATTGGCCAAGGGATGAAGATACATCAACATCTATCTATCTATCTATAAAGATTTGAAGAGCTCAATATGCCATTTTCGTAAATAGGTAAATTTAGTAGTATTAAAATGTCACTTCTTCCAAAGTTAATGAATGCATTTAATTCAATGCTAACCAGAATTCTAAAAAGTATTGTTTCAAAGCTTAATACAATTATTCTGAAGTTTATTTGAAAATATAAGTAGATGAGACTGATCCAGAGATACGAGGAAAAACAGGACAAGTAAAAGGAACAGCCTGTCCTGCCAGATATTACAATTTTTGTTTTATTCATTTATTTTTATTTTTAATTGATATAATAATAATTGTATGTATTTATGGGGTACAGTGTGATACTTTGATACATGTTTACAATGTGGAATGATTATATCTGGCTAATAAATATGGAAGCAACCCAGGTATCCATCATCACAGGAATCAACAAAGAAAAGGAGAGGGGCTGGGCACAGTGGCTCATACCTGTAATCCCAGCACTCTGGGAGGCCAAGACAGGAAGATCATGAGGTCAGGAGTTCAAGACCAGCCTGGCCAACATGGTGAAACCCTGTCTCTACCAAAAATACAAAAAATTAGCCAGGCATGGTGGCACATGCCTGTAGTCCCAGCTACTCAGGAGGCGGAGGCAGGAGAATTGCTTGAACCCGGCAGGCGGAGGTTGCAGTGAGCCAAGATCGCACCACTGCACTCCAGCCTGGGTGACAGAGTGTGACACTCCATCTCAAAAAAAAGAAAAAAAAAAAAGAAAAGGAAAATTAAAATTTTAATAAGATACTACATATAATATTGTAGCAGACAAGTTGACAGATACATGAAACATAAAAGATGCACCAGTTACCAGTGAAAGAAAACATAAATGATGCTGGACAATTAATTATCTATTTGTTACAGGAGAAATCAAGCTTTAATCTTATAACACACACCAAAATAAATTCCAATCAGATTAAAATAAGTGCAAATACATGAATAAAATTTTAAAACATTAAAGATTTTGCATCTGAAGAGGAAGAAATTTGTAAGCAATAGAAAAAAATCACAAAGCAAACACTCAACAAATTTGACAATATCAGATCTATTTAAATTACAAACAAAATAAAACAACAAATTAAAAAATATCAGATAAAAGTTTAATGTATTTAGCGTATGAATCCGTGGGAAAATATTAACATTCAGCAGAAAGAAATGGACAAAGGTGCAGAGCAAAAGGGCCCTAAATTACAAATTGATACAAAAAAGAAAATCAGTTTCATTATTATTCAGATAAACAAAAATTTAAAAAAAAAAAAAAAAGCTGCCTTTAAAAATCAGACAAATAGAAGAAAAGCCTTAAAGTGTTACCCGTCGATGCTGGTGTAAAGACAGTGACGTGGTCAACTGCATACATTGCAGCTGGAGTAAACTTTGTAGTAAACAAGTTGGAACTAAGTTTCAAAAGTCTTAAAAATATTCAATTTCCTTTATACAGTAATTCTTCCAGAAATTTACCTTAAGAAAGTAGTCACGGCCAGGTGCGGTGGCTCACACCTGTAATCCCAGCACTTTGGGAGGCTGAGGTGGGAGGATCACCTCAGGTCAGGAGATCGAGACCAACGTGACTGACATGGTAAAACCCCATCTCTACTGAAAATAGAAAAATTCGCCGGGTGTGGTGGCGGGCACCTGTAATCTCAGCTACTTGGGAGGGTGAGGCAGGAGAATCACTTCAACCTGGGAGGTGGAGGTTGCAGTGAGCCAAGATCACACTATTGCACTCCAGCCTGGGTGACAGAGCGAGACTCCATCTCAAAAAAAAAAAAAAAAAGAAAGGAAAGAAAAGAAAAGAAAAAAGAAAAGAGTCATGGATTTGTTTTCAAAGATGTCCAACATAGTAAGATGGAAGACATCCACTAGGGTATATTACTCCTTGGTTGTGCCAAGGAAAGGGGAGAGGTCAGTCTGGTTTGTGAATTTAGCAGACACTGATCTGGCCTGTCCTGCCTTCCTTTTGCACCTCCTTTTGGAAAGAATCTAACTTCTTGCTGAGAGGATATCTACGGGTCTGTTCTCCAGACATAACATGAGAGGTCTGCCCCTAAGCAGGAGGCCTGAGGTTGGGCAGCAGTGCTCATGCCTGCCCTGGATAAGCCTGTCCAATTCTGGGTTACAGTATCACAGAATTCTGTTTCCCCACCTAGGCAGCATCCTCTAAACCAGAAACCAATCAGTAACCAATCAGTAACTGAGATGACAGTTTGATCCCCACCTATCTGAATTTCCTGTGTTTAAACCTCATTGTGCTCTGAAGTTGGGCAGGAACAAGAAAAGTGTTACTTTATCACCACCCACCAAAAATACGAAAATGACATAGTTTTGGCAAAGAAAGAGATTGATTAAATCAACAGTAGCTTACCTATAAGGTGGAGTAGTATGCAGATTCTAAAAGCAGTGCTCTGTAAGAATACATAAAGGAAAATGAGTGTTATTTATGATTAAATGAGAGAAAGCATGTAACAAAAAATTTATTTATGTAAATAAATACCTCTACAAATTGTGAGTACATAGAAAATATCGGAAGAAAGTACTTCAAAAAGGCAGCATTTGTCTCTGGGTTCTGGGGTTATGGGTGATTCTTATTTTCTTCTTAATGCCTTTTTGTATTATATAAATTCTCTATAATACATTTGTACTGTTTTATAACAACAACAACAAAAAAAAACATGTTATTTATGAAGAAAGCAGAATCTCAAAGGTCACAGTGACTTTGTACTGTTTGTCCTCTGCACATCAGGAAGAATAAACTCTTTGATTTTGGCCCAGGGCACTTTGAACATAGGAGTGCAAACCCACGAAAGGTATATTCTGAGACAGTTCAGCACAATTTCTGTCAGTCATAGAGGAGAATGCATCTCCGACCTTTTGTCTTTGCGCAGGGGCAGTGCATCTATCCGTCTACTTACCCCAGCAAAGAACAATGGCTGAGCAGGAACTGTGTGCCCGGTCCCGTTGTCACACATGCAGCCCTCAGAGGCTTGATCCTCACCCCAAAGGAGTGCTACATGGCAGGGACACAGATGAGCAAGCAAATATAGCAGCATGGTGTGATAGATGCTTGATATGGCTTGGCTGTGTCCCCACCCAAATCTCATCTTGAATTGTAATCCCCAGGTGTTGAAGGAGAGACCTCATGAGAGGTGACTGGATCATGGTGTCGGTTTCCCCCATGCTGTTTTTGTGATAGTGAGTGAGTTCTAACAAGAGCTGATGGTTTTACCATGGGCTCTTCCCCCTTTACTCCTCACTTTTCTCTCTCTTGCCACCATGTGAGAAGGTCCAAGCTTGCTTTCCCTTCACCTTCTGCCGTGATTGTAAGTTTCCTGAAGCCTCCCCAGACATGCAGAACTGCAAGTCAATTTAACCTCTTTCCTTTATAAATTACCCAGTGTCAGCTATGTCTTCATAGCAGTGTGAGAACAGACTAAAACGGTGCTGCTCTCAAAGAATGTACACAGTCCCCCGGGGAAAATAGAAGAGCCAGCGTAAAGTTTCTGGACTATTAATGGAAGGAAATAGCAATTAATCTGGGTCTTGAAGGATGATGGGCCAGGTGAATGGCAGGATTTTTCAGGCACAGCAGTGGAAGTGAGAGAAAGAGCAATAGAGAGAGAAGGAAGAAGACAGAGTGAGAGAGAGAGAGGGAGGGGGAGGCAGCAGGAGAGGGAGAGAAGGAGGGGCAGGGGGTCAGGGGAGAGAGAGAGACAAAAAGACAGGGAATATGTAACTACTGGTATCCTAAAAAATTGTTAAGTATGTAGGAGGATGTGCCAGTTAGTTATTCTTTGGTCATAAATCATAGAAACTGACTCTAACTAAGGGAGAAAGGAAGCTTACTGCATTAATATAGGGCAGCTTTAAGAAGCACCAAGACAGGTGAACTAGAACTCAAAACGTGCAGTTTCAGGAAACTTTAAGTAGCTAGATTCCTCTGGAAGTGGCAGGAGGATGGATCACCTGTTTTCAATCCAATGTTTTACCTAAGAATAAATTCCAGAGAGGAAGTACTTTAGGAGCCTAATGTCAGTCATGCAGCCACTCCTTGGCTGGAGGACGGGTGCACTTTGATTGACAGTAGAGAGTGCTCAACAAGGACAGGATAACCTTCCCAATGCCAAACCCCATACTCTTAACCTAGAACTGTAGTTTTCAACCAACGGTGCATTTGCCTCCCAGGAAACATTTGGAAATTTCTGCAGATATTTTTGCTTGTCACAAATTGAGGGTAGGGGGAAGTGCAACTGGCATCTAGGGGGTAGAGGAAAGGAGACTGCAAACATTCTACAATGCTCAGGACATCCCCTACAACAAAGAATTACTTAGCCCTGGGGTTGAAAAACTCTGATCTAGAAGTGAAAATATGTGTGAAAACAGAAACAACAGAAGTCATTTAGGAAAGAGAGGGGAAAAGGGAGGATGGAGCCATGAAAGGACTATAAAAAAGATGAATTTTATGTCAAGGACAATAGAAGGGTCTTTGAAAGGCATTTAAGCCAGAAAGAGGTGTGATATATTCATGGCAAGCGTGAGCATGTCAGTACATATGACAGCACCCTCTTCACTAATTTTACAGCAATGTTCTCCATTTGTAATTACATACTTTTAACATTTTTGTTTGTCTTTTCATGGCCAGCCACTCATCAGTAATCTTCATTAGGGATAGGACCACATCTGCTTTATTGACTATTGTATGCTTGAGTCTAGAATGGTGCCTGGCACATAAAAGAGGCTCAATAAATATTTGCTGAAACAGGGTGGGTGCAGTGGCTCACGCCTGTAATCCCAGAACTTTGGGAGGCTGAGGAGGGTGGATCACCTGAGGTCAGGAGTTTGAGACCAGCCTGGCCAAAGTGGTGAAACCCCGTCTCTACTAAAAATACAAAAATTAGCCGGGCGTGGTGGCACATGCTTGTAATCCCAGCTATTCTGGAGGCTGAGGCAGGAGAATCGCCTTAACCCGGGAGGTGGAGGTTGCAGTGAGCCAAGATCACACCATTGCACTGCAGCCTGGGTAACAAAGCAAAACTCTGTCTCAAACAAAAAAAAAATTGCTGAGAGAATGAACAAATAAATGAATAGATGGATGAATGGATAGATGGAAGGATGGATATATATAGATAAATGAATGGGTGGATAAAATAAAGGAATATATTTTAAAATACTTTGTACAGCAGAGAGCATAATATTTTTAGGTTACATTTATAGAGATTGCCTATGTAGCTGTCAGATTCCCACCTACAAAATAAACCAAAGCACGCAAGTATTTGGACAAAAAGAAAGGAACCCAGATGATTCACACCCAATGATCTCTGCATTTCACAAGTTCTGGCTGAGTTTCTATCATGCAGGATCCCACACTAACATCTGCCTAATGTGCAAAGGGAGAAAAATGTCCACGTGCCAGACGTAGCCTTTGCCTAGGAAGGCAGAGTTAGAGTCCTAGCATAACTTTAAGGCAACCTATTAACAGGGGCTGCAATGCATGGCATACCTATCATTTATTTATTCAACAAATATATTTATTGTATACCTACCATGTGTCTGGGCACAGTACTAGATACAAAATATCCATTGTTTAAAAAGGCAGAGCTGGTGTTTACCATCATGTTATTTAAAATCTATTGGGAAAGACAGGCCTGGCGCAGTGGCTCACACCTGTAATCCCAACAATTTGGGAGGCTGAGGGAGATGGATCATTTGAGGTCAGGAGTTCGAGACCAGCCTGGTCAACATGGTGAAACCCCATCTCTACTAAAAATACAACAAAATTAGCCGGGCGTGGTGGTATGCACCTATAATCCCAGCTACTCGGGAGCCTGAGACACAAGAGTCGCTTGAACCCAGGAGGCAGAGGTTGTAGTGAGCCAAGATCATGCCACCTCACTCCAGCCTGGGTGACAGGAGTGAGATCTGTCTCGAAAAAAATAAGTAAATAAAACATAAAATAAAGTAAATCTATTGGGAAAGACAGATAATGAGTCAACAGAGAAATATGCAACTGCAAATTATAACAGTGGAAGTAATAAAACAATCGGAACATAGTGATAAATTAAAAAACAGGGTTGGGTGACTCACTAAATAGGGAAGACATGTCGGTTCTCAAAAAGAAGGATATTTAAGCCAGAAGGATGAATAGAAGCCTGCCATGCTAAGAATAAAGAAAATAATGTCGGCCGGGCGCGGTGGCTCAAGCCTGTAATCCCAGCACTTTGGGAGGCCCAGACGGGCGGATCACGAGGTCAGGAGATGGAGACCATCCTGACTAACGCGGTAAAACCCCGTCTCTACTAAAAAAAATACAAAAAAACTAGCCGGGCGAGGTGGCAGGTGCCTGTAGTCCCAGCTACTCGGGAGGCTGAGGCAGGAGAATGGCGTGAATCCGGGAGGCGGAGCTTGCAGTGAGCTGAGATCGCGCCACTGCACTCCAGCCTGGGCGACTGAGCGAGACTGTCTCAAAAAAAAAAAAAAAAAGAAAGAAAGAAAAGAAAAGAAAATAATGTCCCAGGTAGTTGGAATGATAAAGCAAAAGTCTTGAATCAAGAAAAAGTTGATGTGTTTAAGAATCTCTAAGAAGCCCAGTTTGCTGGGAGCATAGTGAGTAATATGGAAAATGGCTTGATACTAGTAAAGCGAATCAACCGGTGCCCAGATTATGCAGGGTCTTGAAGGCCATGATAAGCTTTTGGATTTGGTTTTGGTTTTCTATTGCTGAGTAACAGATCACACCAAAACTTAAGGGCTTAAAACAATAATAATTTATTATTTTTTTCATGATTCTATGAATTGCTTAGGTGGTTCTTTTGTTAGCATTCCCTGGGCTCTGTCATGCTGATGCATTCACCTGGATATTGGATGGAGTTGGAATGTTTAAGACACGGCTAGCTTGGGCTTCCTCCCAGCATGGCAGCTGGGTTCTAAGAAGGAACATTCCAAAGAAGCAAAACTGAGAGCTGCAGGTCTCTTAAGGCTCAGCTTTAGATGGGCCACTACCACTTTTTTTGGGCTACATTATACTGATCGAAATAAGTCACAGGGCCAGCATTCTTGATGGAAAGAGTGACAAAAAAAATTGTAACTATATTTAATCCACTACAGATTCCTCCTAAAAGAAATGGAAAGTCATTGAAGATGTTAAGGCGTGGGTGTAATATAAAGAGATTTCTGTTTTCCAGATGTTCACAGTGAAGCTGCTACGGGGATAATGAATTGCAGAGGGGCAAGAATGGAATAAGGGATGTAGCTTTACATGTTGGAAAGAGCCCACGATAGAATAAACAGGGAAGGTAAGTGAGAATAAACCTTGAAAGCCGAGCACAATATAAATTATCAAAAAGAAGGAAGCCTCCCCTTCAGGTGGCATATATACCTTAATCAAATACCCTCAAAGTAGATATTAAAAATCATCAGAGCAAATTTGCGAAGCAGCCTACTTTGTCAAAATGAGCATTGGCTTTAGAGTGCAACACGCTCACGTTTGAATCCTGGTCTTGCTATTTACTAGTTAGTTTCCTGATTTGTAAAGCGAAGACCTTGACCTTTAGCCCTTGGAGTTTTGATGAGAAGTTGCATAATCCACATAAAGCATTATATTGCAATACCCAAGTTGCAGTAAGCTCAACACGTAAGGTTTCATTAAGATATACAAGAGAGAATTTACAAGCAGAAAGCATACACCATTTATGTGTCATTTAACCGAAATGACCACAGCTAACTGATTCTCTTTTTGGAGATTTCCAAAACCCATACGGTCCCTGTAAAGAAAGTTGGCCTCACTTGGAAAACGCGGGCCAGCATCACTCAAGCTCCTGGGAAAACTGCTCCAAGCCAAAGCCAAAAATAATCCCATTAGTCACATTCGAAGTGCTAAGCAGAAACAAAAAGAAATCAAAATTAATTTCAATACTTACAGTGACAGCAGCAATTAAGGTGACAAGATTATGGAAATCATCACCATCACCGGAGATCTTTGCCTAAGGGAGAAAAATAACCAGTAATATAAAGGACTAAGAAACAGAGGAGTTCTGTTCACAACAAATGAACCACCAGCCCTCAGAGGATTTCAATTGGGCATTGCTCCATGCAATAATAATGTATTCTGTACTCATTATGTATCAACATCTTTAAGCAATTACCTCTAGTACTCACATCATCTCTATAAGAAATATTATTGTTCTCGTCTGTGATTCAAGAAACTGAGTCACAGAAAGGTTAAATGAATTACTCAAGTTCACGTTGATGAAAAGTATCAGAACCTTGATCTAAGGTCTTCCTCAGTTGGGACCCCACTTCCATCCCACTGCCCTATCTTTGTAGATAACAGCCTCGGGCTCCAAAGGAGATGTGATTCTTTCAGCTCCCTCTTATCTGTGACTACGTGCCAGGAATTGGAGAAAGGCTGCTCGGTGTGGTTTGAATACTCCATGGGTCATCCATTTTTTCCTCTTTCTGCTTTCCAGTTCATCTCACTGCAAGTGATTGCTAAAGAATTCCAGTGTGGTTATCTGAAAAAGACCCAAGCATGAGAGGGGAGCACCCTGTTCTGAAATATCAGAAAAGATAGATTGCACCTTGCTGTGCAGAATGACAAAAACAATCATTAAAGTCAAGTGGGTCTGGCATAAAGAAGTCCAAGCAGTGCAAAGAAACTTTTTGTGACTCTGCCCTCTGGTCCTGTCTCCTGGGAATGGTGCCCTTCTGGGGGCTTCGTATATTCTTATTGATCACCTCCACGGAGACCTGGGGTAATGGAGAAAGAAAGCTGGTCTTTTATCTGGATTAACAAGTGGCTGATGTGGGCTAATCATATCACTCAGTCCAATTTGGAGCAAATTGGAAGGTCTTCGGAGCAAAGAAGTAGCAACAGTTACTGAGATCTTCAAGTGTATTGGTGAGGACAAATAATAGCAATAGCAGTCATTAAAATGCCAACAACACCCACTGCTGAGATGTGGAGTGTTTCACAGTCTACAATACTTCCCCTTTATTCACATTTTTATTTCTAAGTCAGTAGTTCTGTTTTCTGAGGGTCCTTCAGGGGGACCTGGAAAGGGCAGAGAGTCAGAAACGGTTTTACTTACTTGGGAAATTTTATTAACCTCATGAGGTCAAGAGGCTTCTTGGGTGAGACGACTGTGATTGTTAAAGCTTGTCTTAACAGAACAAATCATGGCCTCCTGGGTCTGGGTAGGTTGCAGAACGCTTTCTCCCCCCGTGTCTTTGGGAAGGGAGGTGTTGACCCATCTTTTTCTGAGCCATTTGATTGTTGTTGTTTTTCATAAACAATATTCGTGGCAAAATCGTTGCCCATTGGCCCGCCGTTGAACAGTCATCTGTACCTATGTCTGTACCTATCTCTGTCATCTGTACCTATATCTAGGTCCCTCTCAGAGATGCAAAGCCTTTTTTGACAAGAAGAATAGGGGAGATTAATAGGGATTTCTGAGGAATTAGCCCAACCCCAGATAAAACAAGAGGCAAATAAGTAAATCCCTGAACATTCAAGTCATTCTGCCTTAAGTAACTATCAACCTCCCTGGTAAATGAGGGAGTGGAGGAGATTTTTCAAGTTCTTTTTTCATTCCTTCACCTGGGCATTTATTTGACAACTATATCCTGAGTATGTGCCACATGCCAGGCACAGTTCAAGGGGCCTGGGGACATCAGAGAACAACAACAAAAAGACAACAACTCCTAGATTTGTGTGGTTTCCATCCCAACAGAGATGTGTGGGAGGTGGGGACAGCAACAATAAGGATGATACAGAGGTAATTATATAGCATATTAGCAGGCGAAAGTGCAATAGAAAATGAAGAAAAGCAGGGGAGGAAGACTAGGAGTATGACCATGAGGAAGGGGTTGAAATTTCGAAGAGGATGGTGGCATGGAAAAGATAACTTGAGCAAAAGAGGTGATGGAGTTAGACATGCGGATATCCAGGCAAAGGGAGCAGTCAATTCAAGTGCCTTATGTTGAGAGTATGCCTGGCATGTTTAAGAAAAACAAAGAGGATGGAGTCCCTGAATGAAGTGAGAGAAAGGGGAGTAGAAGATGGTGTCAGAGAGCTTCTGGGAAAAGAGAGAGTGGGTCATAGAGGATCTGCACACCATCTTAAAGATCTGGCTTGAGACACGGCATGGTGCTATAATCCTAGCACTTTGGGAGGCTGAGATGGGAGGAACCCTTAAGGCCAGGAGTTTGAGACCAGCCTGGGCAACATAGTAAGACCCTGTCTCTATTGAAAATTGTATTAATAAAAAATTAGCTGGGCATGGTGGTGTGTGTCTGTAGTCCCAGCTACTTGGGAGGCTAAAGCAGGAGGATCACTTGAGACTAGAAGGTTGATGCTGCAGTGAGCTATGATTGCACCACTGCACTCCCTGCTGGGTAACAGAACAACATCCTGTCTCAAAACAACAACAGCAACAACAACCATATATATATGTGTGTGTGTGTATGTGTGTGTGTGTATATATGTATAAGTCTGACTTGAGGACTCATTGATCACTGCACACTTACATTTCAGGCAAGAGTAACTTTGGCTTTTGTTCTATAGGGTAGATCCAGCCATAATAATACTTATTGTATTACTATTATTATTACTCCCATTTCAGAGAGAAGAACAATGAAACTCAGAGAGTGAGAGTAATTTCCCAAAGTAAAGGTCATCCCAAATGGCGAGGAACAGAGTCAGGATATTAGTAGGAAGTTGCTGACCTGATGTGATTAGAAGCGTTTTCTGCCCCCAGATATCTGCCCTATAGAACTTCTCACTGGGTTAAGCATTGGCATCTTTCTTTTCTTTCTTTTAGTGGTAGAGTCCCCTGGAGCAGTGATTGTCTAACATTAGTGTACACAAGAATCACCCGGAGCTCTTGTTCCAGATGCAGACTTCCCATCCTCATCTTGTTTCAGGAGGTCTGAAAGGCCTAAGAATTGATGTTATTAAGAAGGAACCCAGGTGATTCCAATGTTGGGGGTTCCTGGACCATGCTTTTAAGAAATGCTGCAATTAGTGCCAAAACTCTGAGTGTGGTTGAATTTACCAGATGCTTTGTTTTGCAACAGGAAATTAAATGCAGTGAGAGGAGACAGCTGTACAGAGACTGCCAGCCCTGATTCAGGTCGGGCATATCTGTGTCTGAACTACCTCTACCCAGAGGCCAGAAGAGCCAAGCAAGATTGTGCTGAAGTTTGCTTGTTTGAAGGCTAGAACTGGGGTAGTAAATCCTGCTTCATGCAGCCCAGCTCAAAAAAAACAGTTCTTTTCCAAAGCCATCCGTGCCTTAGGTGCACAGACTATTTTAATGATATTTATTCTTTTCTGATTCCAACGGTAATGCATACTTACGGTGGAGACTACCACCATGCATAAAGAACACAATTGTATCTGGTTCCCACTTCTCCATGGTAACCACCAATACATTTTGTGTCTTTCCATCGAGCATTTTTTTCTTTCTCTTGGTCTCTATCTCTCATCTAAATTCTCTGAGCCTTTGTTTCCTTTTCTGCAATACGGGAATAAAAACACCTACATTTCAGAGTTACATAATGGATAATTAATAAATTACATTACACTTATTATTCAACTATGATTGTGTTTATTTTTTCCACTTGACATTCTATAATGAACATTTTCCATGTGTCATTAACTACTCTTCAAAAACATAACTTTTAATAGCTGCATAATGCACCATCATTTAATGAACCATAATTTATTTAACTATTCTCCTGTTATTGAGCTTTAAAGTGTTTTCTAATATTTTCCTATTGGAAATAACACTGAGTACTTAAATCTTTTTTTTTTTAATGTCTGAATTTTTTCTTAGGATAGATTTCCAAAAGAGAAATGACGAGGACAAAGAGTTTAAACATTTTAAGGCTTTTTATGCATGTTGTGAAATTACCTTTCCAGAGTGGGATGGGAAGTGTATACTTCCAATACCATCGCCAGCATTAAAAATTACTTAGACTTTTACACATGTCAGAGACGTACACGTGTCAGCATATAAATTAATGGGAATAGTGAAAAGATAAAACTCATTGTAGATTTCGAAATCCATTAAGCCTTTTCGGTATATACAATGCATTAAACTCTTTAAGGGAAGAGACTCAGAAATGTGGATGTATTTTCTAACCACTGTTCACTTGCTAAGAAACTTTTATGAGGAGAAAGACATGATTTCTCATTGGCAGGTTTCTAATATTACCCCATGTCTTGAAAAACCTAACACTCTTCTGGTTCCTATTTCTAAATTCCAATCATCCTGAAGGGGATTGATAATTGTGGCAATTGCACAAAATGATTGCTACCTGCAGAGGCAATCACTTCCACCTCCTGTGGAATTGATGAGCAATTCCTTATCAAGGATTTAATTGCTATAAACCTGTGAGGAAAAGGAATTTCTCATATGATTTCCAGGATTTTGTGCATCCGACCCTCCTTGGCTCCAAATTAGCTTTCGTGAACAGGAATTTGAAATCAGGCTGTGGCAGGAGGGTAATCACACAATGGAGGTGCTGTGGAAATATTTGCATAACCTGTCTTGAACTTGTGATATTACCTTTAAATAGGATGCTGCACCCATGAGTGGGGTAGCATCTTCTTGAATAATTATGACAATTCCGGCAGCAAGCCCACAGCTGGCTTCAGTCAGAAATGCAAAAAAAAAAAAAAAAGAAATAGTTAAAAATAAGGCATATTAAGAGCTGTGATGAGCCTTAATGGCTTAGTGGTTGGAGCCAGAACTCTGGACTCAGACTGCCTGGATTTAAAGACTGCCTCCATTTCCCAGCCCTTACTAGATGAACCTGAATGAGGCAGACATGTCCTGCACAATTCTCAGTAGGAATGGTGCTGATGACGGTGCCTGCCTCTCATAATTGCTGCAAAGATTATCTTAGAATACCCATGTAAAGCCTCAGGCAAGGAACCCACATAAAGTAATATTATTCCTAAGGTATCTTAAAAGTTTCCTTCATTTTCTGAATTTGAATTTGCCCATGGATCTCAAGTATTTTCACCAGTAAAAACTATATTTTTAAAATTATCAGGTCTCTCTGCACGGACTCCTTAAGAGATTGCATTGAGAAAATGGGGAATATCACTTATTAATGACCCACTATGTGTCAGAAACAATATATTATGACATTTAATTTTTACTGACTACTTTTTAAGATAGGTGTCATTTTGTCTATTTTTATGTGATACTGTTGTGAGCCATGCTTCCAATCCTGGTTCCCTATTGATTATCCATGTGATTTAGGGCAAGTGACCTCTCTAAGCCTCATTTTCCTCATCTGTGAAATGGGAGTAATAGTAGCCTTCACCTCACCTTACAGTGGTGGCTGGCACACAGTAAGTGCTGAGATGATGCCAGATCTTATTATTATTTATTGGTAAAAAACTGGGACCAGGCTCAGGGGCTCACACCTGTAATCCTAGCACTTTGGGAGGCCTAGGTGGGCAGATTACCAAAGGTCAGGAGTTCGAGACCAGGCTGGCCAACATGGCGAAACCCCGTCTCTACTAAAAATAAAAAAAAATTAGCCGGGCACAGTGGCAGGCACCTGTAATCCCAGCTATACGGGAGGCTAAGGAAGGATAATCACTTGAACCCAGGAGGCAGAGGTTGCAGTGACCCGAGATCGTGCCATTATACACCAGCCTGGGCGATAAGAATGAGACTCTGGCTCAAAAAACAAACAAACAAACTGAGGCTCATTCAGATAAGTGAAGTAATATTCCCAAGATCACAAAACTAATTAGTGGCTGAGCCGAGATTTGAATCCACATCTGTCTGATCCCAAAATGATCCAGTTTACTGTATCACATTAACAAACTCTACTGTGGTAGAGAAACATCTATAATAAGTGAGAATTCATTCATTCTCATAATCTTAACATCAAGTAAAATTGTAACTGCCAAACATTTTCTTACTGGTTCATCATAACCAGTGTTTTCACATTGTGCTGAGAACAGTGACTCACTTTTCTCACTTGAAAAGAGTAGATAACAATGCTTTCCTTGCAGTTTTTTCCAGGCTTAGAAGTGAATATTAAAAAATAATATTTTCTTACTAACTAGTAGCCATTATTTTTGTTTTATAATTCCAGCCCATAGAAATAATGATAAATGACACTTTAGTTATTCTGTGTAGTTTATTGTTGATAAATGTGAATTTTCTGGGTTTTTGTGTGTGTATGTATAAAATAAAGATAATAGATTAAGAATTGTCATCTCTGCACTCAAGGACCCTTGTCACCTACGTACTTTAGCTTGGGAACCACTGTAGTAAAACCTGTTAGTAACTGTGTTAGAACTATGCCTGCAATTTGTGTATTTGCCACTAGGTGACAAATGTCTCTTCCTGAATAGGCCAATAACGATTTCTCCAAGCACAGATAACCAGAGAAAGCAAAATTTAGCACATGGTCCAGTTTGGATGTTCATCACTACATTAGCCATGTATCTTGGTTAAAGATCAAATATGATTTATAAATCAAGAGTAACTACTAACAAATCAATTAATTAAGCCGGATTGTAGTTGGACCCAAATAAAGTCATTCATAAGCAGAAATAAGAACTTTGTACTTCTCTATAAATTATTTTGGGAAATTAGTCACTGAGATGAGACTGTATTGCTAGACATAGGGAATTCACACACAGTTGTGATATTCAAAGCATTATTTCAAACAAAGAAGCGAAAATACCCAGAATAAATACAGACCTCGGCTTAAGATCACAAACACAACATAAGGAGAAGTAAATGAATATTGTTTACGTATTTCCTGGCTGCACTGGGCATTTTTCACACACATATTTTAAATTTAACTCTCGTAACAGAGACTGTTGCTTGAAACCAAGATGAAATAACAGGGACTAGATTTACTCCTCTACCTGAAACTACTTAAAAATGGGGTACAATAAAGGTAACATGTGTTTTCCAATATTGGACATCAGGGAGTACAAGTCAGTGATCACTGAAAGAAAGAAGCAAAATCAGATAAGCCCCACAAATTGCCTCTACTTACTACTGGAAGAGTTTTCAAGTTACAACATATGGAGGGAGGGGGGATTCAGGCAAAGTCCAGTAATTTCTCTGAATTGAGATAGAATTGGAAGTTCAGAGAGACCAAGATAACTATAGTTCACAGGGAAGAGTACCAAAAAGGAGAAGGTGAGGGTGGGGACAGGGAGAGATAAATCTGAAGAAATCCCTCTCAGGCCCTAGACTGAATACTGACTACCACATTAATGTGAAAAAACTATCCAAGTCTAGGACTTTTCCTAGACACCTGAGAGTGGCAGAAGGAACAATCCCAAGAGTTCAAAACAGCCAGGAAAAGTTCCTATTCCTGCCAGCCAGAGCAAAACACTTCATAAAACACAGGGCACTGGGGAGAGTACTTAGAAGGGAATTGCCTGGAGAGTGGTGCAAAATTAGCCCTAGACTAAAGCCTGCTCTGGTCTCCATAAAAAAACAGAAAAGCAAGCCTCAAAAGATTAAAATGTTTCCAAGTAACCTAATTGCATCTTAGAACAAAGCTCAAGTATATTTATAGAAATACAAAATTATCCAACACCCAACAAGTTAAAATCACAATGTCTGATACCTAAACAAAAATTACCAGGAATGCCAATCCCTGGCAACTGCTGCAAAAACAATAAAATACCTAGGAATACAGCTAACAAGGGACATGAAGGACCTTTTCAAGGAGAACTACAAACCACTGCTCAAGGAACTAAGAGAGGACACAAATGGAAAAACATTCCATCCTCATAGATAGAAAGAATCAATATATGAAAATCGCCATACTGCCCAAAGTAATTTATAGATTCAATGCTATTCCCATCAAACTACCATTGACATTCTTCACAGAATTAGAAAACACTAGTTAAAATTTCATATGGAACCAAAAAAAGAACCTGTATAGCCAGGAAAATCCTAAGCAAAAAGAACAAAGCTGGAGGCATCATGCTACCTGACTTCAAGCTATACTACAAGGCAACAGTAACCGAAACAGCATGGTACTGGTACTGAAACAGACATATAGACCAATGGAATAGAACAGAGACCTCAGAAATAACACCACACATCTACAACCATTGGATCTTTGACAAATCTGATGAAAACAAGCAATGGGAAAAGGATTCCCTATTTAATAAATGGTGTTGGGAAAACTGGCTAGCCATATGCAGAAAATTGAAACTGGACCCCTTCGTTACACCTGATACAAAAATTAACTCAAGATGTATTAAAAACTTAAATGAAAAACCTAAAACCATAAAAACCCTGGAAGAAAACCTAGGCAATACCATTCAGTACAGAGGCATGGGCAAAGACTTCAAAATGAAAACACCAAAAGCAATTGCAACAAATGCCAAAATTGACAAATGAGACCTAATTAAACAAAAGAGCTGCTGCACAGCAAAAGAAACTAGCGTCAGAGTGAACAGGCAGCCTACAGAATGGGAGAAATATTTGCAATATACCCATCTGACAAAGATCTAATATCCAGAATCTACAAGGAACTTAAACAAATTGACAAGAAATAACCAAACAATCCCATCAAAAGTGGGCAAAGGATATGAACAGACACTTCTCAAAAGAAGACATTTATGCAGCCAACAAACATACGAGAAAAAGCTCAACATCACTGATCATTAGAGAAATGCAAATCAAAAACACAATGAGATACCATCTCATGTCAGTCAGAGTGGCAATTATTAAAAAGTCAAGAAACAATCAATGCTGGTGAGGCTGTGGAGAAATAGGAATGTTTTTATACTGTTGGTGGGAATGTAAATTAGTTCAACCATCGTCAAAGACAGTGCAGCAATTCCTCAAGAATCTATAACCAGAAATACCATTTGACCCAGCAATCCCATTATTGGGTATATACCCCAAAAATATAAATCATTCTGCTATAAAGACATATGCACAGGTATGTTTACTGCAGCACTATTTACAATAGCAAAGACATGGAACCAACCCATATGCCCATCAGTGATAGACTGGATAAAGAAAATGTGGTACATACACACCATGAAATACTATGCAGCCATAACAAACAATGAGATCATGTCCTTTGCAAGGACATGGATGAAGGTAGAAGCCATCATCCTTAGCAAACTGACACAGGAATAGAAAACCAAACACCGCATGTTCTTGCTCATAAGTAGGAGTTGAACAATGGGAACACATGGACACAGGGAGCGGTACAACACACACCAGGGCCTGTTGGGGCAAAGGAAGAGAGCATTAGGACAAATAACTAATGCATGCAGGGCTTAAAACTTAGATGACAGGTTGATAGGTGCAGCAAACCACCATTGTACATGTATACCTATGTAGCATACCTGCATGTTCTGCACATACATACCAGAATGTAAAGTAAAATAAAATAATTTTTTTAAACAAAGTCATGCTCTGTTGCCCAGGCTGGAGTGCAGTGGCATGATCACGGCTCACTGCAATCTCCACCTCCCGGGTTCAAGCAATTCTCCTGCCTCAGCCTCCTGAGTAGCTGGAATTACAGGCAGGTGCCACCACATCTGGCTAATTTTTGTATTTTTAGTAGAGATGGGGTTTCACCATGTTGGTCAGGCTGGTCTTGAACTCCTGACCTCGTGATCTGCCCGCCTCGGCCTCCCAAAGTGCTGGGATTACAGGTTTGAGCCACAGCACCCAGCCAATTAAATTAAATTTTCAAAAAGAGAAAAGTTAACCGGAATGCAAAGAATCAGGAAAATATAATCAATAAGAGAATAATAAGAGAATAAACAATCATTCAAAGTAGACCCAGAAATGACACATATGGTAGAATTATTTAGACAAGGATATTAAAAGAATATTATAAGTGTATCTAATTTTTTCAGGAATGTGGAGGGAAAGTTGAGTACATTAAGTAGAGACATGGAAGATACATAAAAGACCTAACCTGAACTTTCAGAGGTTAAAATTACACTGGAGGGGATCAACAGAAGATGAGACATTACAGAAGATTAGCAAATATGATGACAGCAATAGAAATTTTTCACAGAGGCAAAAAAGAAAGAATAAAAGCAAAAGAGCATCAGTGAGTTGTGGCCAACTTTAATTGGCCTAATACATGTGTGATTAGAGGACCCAGAGAATGGGTAACAGAAAAATATTTAATGACCAAAAATTTTATAAATGTTATGCTAATTATAAACCCATTGATCCAAGAAACATGAAGAAAACTGCACCAATACACGTCATAAATAAATTGCTTAAAACCAGTGATAAAGAGGAAATTACAGAAGCAGCTGGAGGAAAAAAATACACATTACATAAAAAGGAGCAAAAACAAGAATGACAAAGATAATTTTTTTAAAAATCTGATGATGATCAGGTATGGCGAAAATTTTTAAAATAATTATAGCAATCTTGTGAGAAACAATGTAAGCAAAAAGATGAGTAGGGTAGCATTTTTAAAGTACTAAAGAAAAAAGTCTGTCAACTTAGAATTCTATACTCAGTGAGAATATCTTTCAAAAGTGAAGGTGATGGAGCAAGGAGGATATGGGAAATGTCCGTATCCCCTGCTCAATATTGTTGTGAACCTACAACTACTCTAAAAAAATAAAGTCTGGTAATAAGAAAAGGGTGAAATAAAGAACTTTCCAGACATACAAATGTAAATAATTCATCAGAAGTAGAATGGCACTAAAATAAATTTTAAAGGAATTTCTTCAGGCAGAAGAAAAATGGCCTCAGAAACTTAAGGCTACCTGAAAGAATGAAGAGAAGTAGAAGTGCCAGAAATGGTAACTACATGGGTGTATATACATGATTTTTTCTTATATTTTAAATTTACGTAAAATATAATTGACATTTTAAAGCAAAATTAACACTGCTCACAAAGATCTGTTATGTAGGTACCATTATCCTCATTTTAGAGCTAAGAAAACTAAGACTCATACAAGTGTTGTACTTACCCAGGGTCACAGATATGTCTGACAGCAAAGTCCTTGCCTCTCAAACAAGTTACATATGACTGTAACAGTGAAATTTGTCAGCTTTCCCCATTATACACCAAGGTCTTATAGATAAGAAGCCTTGTCTTATCTATTTTTAAATCTTCTTCCCTGTAGTACTTAATAAAGAAACACACCATAATAAATATTTGTTTAATAAGTTAATTAGGAAGAAAATATTAGTCTCTAGGGAAGAATTTACCATCTTATCTTGGAAACATGACACAAGAAACAATTCGAGAAAAATCCAAGCTTAGGAATAATAAAAACAGCTACAATATACTGAGAGACTGTCAAATGTCAGGCACTGAACTTAGCATGTTTCACACATTGTCATTTAATCCTCATAAGAACTCTGTGAGAAGAGAAGGTACACCATAGATTAGATACACAAGGCCTTTAACGGACTGAATAACCTATGTCTTTCCATTTTCCGTCAGTTGCCTGTGACTTATCTTACCTCCCAATTGCATGGTAGGCAGCTCAAAAACCTTTCAAAGTTCTGCATGTTCTGCATGGAGACATCCCCTTCTGCAGAGGAAGTGTCTTGTCCAAGCTAATCTTCAACCCAGAAAAACCACAGAGCTAACGGAGAGTCAGTAGGTGTGAACAGGGCTTTGGCTTCTTACAGTGATGCAAGATGGAAAATAAATGTCCTCCATGTTTGCACACAGGCAGGATTCCTCTCTTCCTCAACAAATATAAGGGGAGGCAGAATGAAGGCTCATAATCACCCTGGTCCTAGAAGCAGAAAGAACACATTTTTAAATTTTTTTCATAAGATTGAAACCATGTTTTTGGAGAAAACCCCCACAGAAGAAGGAAAGAAGTTGGAGATTAAGGTCCTTGGTAATCAGGACCAAAGAGAGTATTTCGGTCCAAGATGAACTGAAAAGGTATTTGTGGGATGAGTGGAAGAATTATAGGGCAGGCGGCTGGGAGCAGTGGCTCATGCCTGTAATCCCAACACTTTGGGAGGCTGAGGCGGGTGGATTGCCTGAGGTCAGGAGTTTGAGACCAGCCTGGCCAACGTGGTGAAGCCCCATCTCTACTAAAACTACAAAAATTAGCTGGGCATGGTAGCAGACACCTGTAATCCCAGCTACTCAGGAGGCTGAGGCAGGAGACTCGCTTGAACCTGAGGCAGAGGTTGCAGTGAGTCAAGATCGCGCCACTGCACTCCAGCCTGGGAAACAGAGTGAGACTCCATCTCAAAAAAAAAAAAATTACAGGGAAGGAGACAAAGTCATAACTGATCACACACATCCATTCTTTTGTGGGGAAAAGAAAGAGAGATCAGACTGCTACTGTGTCTATATAGAAAGAAGTAGACATAAGAGACTCCATTTTGTTCTGTATTTGCGATGTTGTTAATCTGTGACCCTACCCCCAACCCTGTCCTTACAAGAGACATGTGCTGTGGTGACTCAAGGTTTAAAGGATTTGGGGCTGTGCAGGGTGTGCTTTGTTAAACAAGTGCCTGAAGGCAGCATGCTTGTTAAAAGTCATCACCATTCTCTGAATCTCAAGTACCCAGGGACAGGTACACTGCCAAAGGTCGCAGGGACCTCTGCCTAGGAAAGCTAGGTATTGTCCAAGGTTTCTCCACATGTGATAGTCTGAAATATGGCCTCGTGGGAAGGGAAAGACCTGATCGTCCTCCAGCCTGACATCCGTGGAGGGTCTGTGCTGAGGAGGACTAGTATAACAGGAAAGAAGGCCTCTTGGCAGTTGAGACAGAGAAAAGCATCTGTCTCCTGCCCGTCCCTGGGCAATGGAACATCTCAGTGTAAAATCCAATTGTATGTTCTATTTACTGAGAAAGGAGAAAACCACCTTAGGGCTGAAGGTGGGACGTGCTATGCTGCTCTTATGCACTAAAAAGGTTTATGGAGATGTTTGCATATGCATATCAAGGCACAGCACTTTTCCTTAAACTTATTCATGTCACAGAGATCTTTATTCATATGTCTTACTACTGACCTTCTCCCTACGATGATCCTATTATCCTGCCACTTCCCCTTTTCCAAGATGGTCAAGATAATGATCAATAAATACTGAGGGAACTCAGAGACCAGTGCTGACGCGGGTCCTCTGTATGCTGAGCACCGGTCCCCTGGGCCCACTTTTTCTTTCTCTATACTTTGTCTCTGTGTCTCATTTCTTTTCTCAAGTCTCTCGTTCCACCTAACGAGACATGCCCACAGGTGTGGAGGGGCAGGCCACCCCCTTCATTCTTTCATTTAGTCAATAAATACATGCTGGTGTGAGTTTCAAATATAGTCGATAAAACTGACCTGTTCACTGTCCTCATAGAATTTACAGGGTAATGAGTAGGAAATAAATATGTATTACTGATGTGGTGAATTGATGGTATCCCCCACGTAGTCACGTCTATCCACAAATTTAGAATGTCTGCAGATATAATTAGTTCAGTTGGGGTCATACTGGTGAGACTTAAATCCAGTAGCTGGTATCTTTCTAAGAAGAGAAGAGGACATGCAGAGACACACATAGAGAAGAAGGCCACAAAGACAAAAGCAGAGAGTGGAGTGATGCATCTACAAGCCCAGGGTCACACAGGATTGCTGGTAACCATCGGAAGCTAAGAGACAGGCATGAAATTGAGTCTCCTTCAGTGGGTCCAGAAGGAATCACCCTGAAGATACCTTGATTTCAGACTTCTGGACTCCTAAACCATGAGAGAACGAATCATTATTCTAAGCCATCCAATTTGTGATGATTTCTGGTGGCCATCTTAGGAAACGAATATGGTTAGGTCACAAATGTGCACATTATAACCAGGTTTCAAAGAAAGCGCACCACTTGTATTTCTTGAATTAACCTGAAAATCCTCACAAATCCTTGTCCTGAGGAGTAGTGGTGGAAATTCAAATTTTGTTTAATCAAGTTAACTCAGTATGATCCAATACTTTAAGCCATCTCTGAAGGCAATTCAGTTTCTTTCCAGTGTTCCCAGTTTTCTCCCCCTCTCCTTATACGTCCTGTTCATTGAGTATCTGGATGGGGATCTGGAGGTGGAAGTACATGGCATTATGGTGGCAGAAAAGAGAAGGATCTCAGATTCTCTATTACCTCCCAATTACATGGCAGGCTGCTCAAAAACCTTTCAAAGTTTTGCATGGAGACATCCCCTTCTGCAGAGCAGGTGTCTTGCCTAAGCTAATCCTCAGCCCACAGAAACAACAGAGCTAATGGAGGGTTAGTGAGTGTGAACAGGGCTTTGGCCTCTTCCCACCATGCAAGGTGGAGAATAAATGTCCTTCATGTTTCCACCCAGGCAGGCACCATTTACAGAATCCCTGCTCTTCTGGTCTCCATGGCAATGCCCCTTATTGCCGGGTTGCTGAACACCTGCTGGCAGTCAAAGAGGAAGCCAGTGTCTGGTGAATTGCGCTCTGTGCTCTCCCAGGCCAGTCAGGACCTGTGATGCATCTCTCCCCGCTTCTCCCTAAGCTGTATATCCCGCTGAGGCTGACCACTCCCGCTGATCTCCTAGGCCAGGGGAGCTGCCCCGCAACACACTACCATAGATCACTTTGCCTCTGGTGCAGCAACCCCTAAGGCAAACTTCCTAACCATTCTCAGCTAACCTCCAAATGGTCTCCGTGTTTCAGAAAAATTCTGGCTCTTTCCATTCCCACAGGAGCCAAAGGAGGCTAGTCTAGCTCATCTCAGACTAGCTAGACTTTACCACAGTGTGCTGCCGACCTGGTTCTAAGGCAGCCACCCCATGTTGACATGGGAGACATCGTTTACAAATCCCTCTCCTCTCAGATGCCAAATAGGAAACAGGACTAGAAAAACCTCTTTTTTTGCTATCATCTTTTTCCTCAATCTATCTTGCTGATTTCCCCTCCCTGCACTTCAGCCCAGAGAGTTAGATTAAGACGCATGTGCTCTATTACCTGCTCCATCGAGCTCCTAACTTACTCCTTCCCAACCCACCTGAAATGACAGAAATGAGACTTCAGCTGCTTCTTCCTGTCTCTCCCCAGGATGATCCCCATTCTACACTCTTCTGTTTCCCAAGGTAGCATCTGTCTTTCCTCTTCCTCTAAAGATGTATCGAAATAACACTCTTGGTCCAGTTTATATTGTTGTAACAGAAGACAACAGACTGCGCAATTTATAACAAACAGAAATTAATTTCTCACAGTTCAAGGTTAGGAAGTCCAAGATCAAAGGGCAAGCCTGTGGCAAAGGCCTTCTTGCTGCATCATTCCAAGGTGGGAGGTGGAAGGGCAAGAGAGGATAAGAGAGAGAAAAAAAGGGGCTGAACTTTCACAGGAAACCCACTTCCACAGTAATCCCTTCACGAAGGCAGAGCACTCATGGGCTAATCACCTCTCATTAGGCCCTACCTCCCAAAACTGTTACACTAGGGATTAAGTTTCCAATATATGCTTTTGTGGAGATAAATTCACATTATAGCAATTAGTATTTATGACAAAAAAGAGAAAGAAAAAAAAACCTCTAAATTTTTCAAAATATCCTAATTACATGAGTAAACAAAGATGCAAGTAAAACATGATGAGTATTAAGAATAATACTCATCAAATAAAATAGAGTGTAAATGGCAGAAAATAATCAAAGAGTTCTTATAATAGTTAATATATTGAAGGTATAGTAAGCCTCAATAATTTCCTTTAATCATTGTAGTTGTAGGATTGTTATGGGTAATTCCACCATGAACCGTAGCAATTGATGAGATGTGAATTGATGAATGAGTCTGTTCACAACTCAGCTGGTGATGGGTAGATGGCTTCACTGGTGCTTCAAGAAGTGTTTCCAAACGTAAATGCCATTGCCAAAATGCCCACCACATCTTCAATATTCGCACCAAGCACCACGTCTTTATAAATTGTATTTCAGTAGCTACAGCTCTAGCTATCTTTGTTTTTATTAGTTGTAACATAGGTATGAGTCCGTCCTCACACTGCTATGAAGAAATATCCAAGACTGTGTAATTTATAAAGGAAGGAGGTTTAATTGACTCACAGTTCCACAGGGCTGGGGAGGCCTCAGAAAACTTACAATCATGACAGAAGAGAAAGAAAACATGCCCTTCCTCACATGGTGGCAGAAGAGAAAACTGACATGCAAAAAGGGAAGAGTCTCTTATGAAATATCAGATTTTCTGAGAAATCACTCACTATCATGAGAACAGCATGAGGGTAACTGACCCCATGATTCAATTACCTTCTACTGGGTCCCCACCCCCCAAGACACTTGGGGATTATGTGAACTACAATTCCAGATGAGATTTGGGTGGGGACACAGCCAAACCATATCAACACCTCTTCATGAAAATTTACTGCAACCTAAAAAACAGTAAGCTCTCTTTCTGATCTCAGTCCATGGCACCCATCCAGACGGAAGAAGGCCCAGAAACTCCAGGGCCATGAGAACCACAGCAAAAGCCATGTCTGTAAGAACCAGGAGTAACTGGATGCTGGGATAATGCTGGTGACAGGCATCTCAACAAATGTCACCCACGTGATGTGGGAAGGTTGGTATGAAGCAACCCACATCAAGAGAAAACAGCTTCTGCCCCACTGCTAATCTTACAAACCCTGGTCAGTGAGCACACAGATCAATGGTACCAAAACAAAAGCTAGAGCTGCCATCATTGATGGTGACTGGGCAACAAAAAGTTCTAAGGGAGGAAAAGCCCCTAAAGCAGTACATCATCACAAAGACAAAATTCTTCAGCAGAAGAGCCAAGGAGAAGAGTAAAGGCATATGTATGTGGAGGGGAAGGGGTCTGTGTCCTGCTGGCTTGAAGCCACAAGAAGTTGATTAGGTGATAATAAATGCTTTGAAAGATATTACCAGTGCAAGAGATTAGCTGTTTTCCAATGCCCTGTCACATCTTGTTTTTTACTGACATATAATAATTGCACATATTTATGGGGTACAGTGTGATGTTCTGACACATGCTTACATTGTGCAATGATCAAATCATGGTAATTAGCACATTCATTACCTTAAACATTTATCATTTTGTTGTCATGAGAACATTCAGAACACTCTCCTGTTAACCTAGGAAGGGCATCTCTGTGGATGTTCTGCCCTCCACCTCTCAGTTTCAATTCTCTGGGCTCCATTGGTTAGCCACTGATGTCTCATCAGTGAAGAGCAGCTTCCAGGTTAGGTGTGATCATTCTGTACAAACTGTTCCACACCTGATCATTACTGGGTGGAAAATTTCCAACATCTTCCTGATCTTTCTCTAATTAGATGCAGAGCATGTGAACTTTCTTCTCCCTTGAATCTTCTTCCCTGCTCACCATGTTGGTAAAATTCTATATCTTCTACAAAGTTATTCTGACATCATTTCTTCCCTGAAACATTTTCTCATCCTCCCAAGGAAAATTAGTCATTTTGTTTTCTCCAAAACCCCTATACCTTATACAGTACACATTACCATTTGCATCTAATGCCCTGTATCACACACACATATTTATTTACACAATTGACTCTGCTTGTTTTCTTGAGGGAGCCAATTTTATCCTACTGAACTCTGTCACTTTAGGTCAGTGATTCTCCACCCTGAATTCACAATGAAGTCACCTGGGGAGATTTAAGAAATGCGGATGCCTTGAAGAAACCCCAGGGGTTCTGGCTTCATTAGTCAAGGGTTTGGCATTAGAGTGGGTTTTTAAAAGCAGATTGTTTTTGAATGTGATAGATAATCCTAATACATAACCAAGGTTGAGAGTCACTGTTCTTTTTCCTAGCACAGGACTTGATGTATTAGATTTTTTGCCACGTAACTGTTTCACGTGTCTTATGTTCAATGCTCTTAACCTTTAGCAAATTTTCCCCTACAACTGTTATTAGGATGAGTCACCAAAATATCACTTGTCCCTGAAAAATTTAACAAACCTCTGAAATGGAAGTCACCATCCATCAGTGCTGTCCTTGTAGGGTAGCTCATAACAACACTTAAGAAATAGCTCCTCCTGAAGTTAACTTCATTATTTAACAGTTCACTTTATTATTTTTGCCTGAAGCCCACACATACCCTGAAAGATCCTCTGTGGTCCAGAAACGGAACTCTAAAACAACAACAATGAACCTGACAGGCACGTCCTGGAAAGTTCGAATTCCCCACACTCTGTCCCCACCAGCCATGGAATCTGAAGACTGTTCAAACTGCTTTCCTGTAATCCCATGTAAGAGGAGACCATTGTTAGCAAGAGTGCTGCATTGGTATCTGTGTGAGATTTCCCCTTTTGTTTGGTTTTAACTTGGAGAAGATTGTCCACTGTGATGCTCAGATGTAAAGGCAGACAGAAGCTTTTTACATCAGGTAGAGGATGGTATAAGCTGGAAGCCTGTTGGGAGACCTTTGGCATATTTCTGAGTTACCATGAAAGCCAAAGAACTTTGAACTGTTTTCATCCTAATGACATGTTCAGAGTTCCCCCCATCAGTCCCTCCCCCTCAGTGGTTTGATCATCTGGAAACAAACTGGGGATGCTTTGCTATTAATGATGTTGACCTCATTTGCTTCCTCGACCGTCAGTGAGGACTCCCACCCTGATTTCCTTTTCCCTAGTTTGACCTGGAGGCCAGCTGTCATTCCACCTGTGCCTATTTCTACTTATTTTAATATTCAGGCAAGGGTTAGACTTAATAAGAGCAGACAGATTCTGATTCTCCCTCTTTATTATTTTGAAAGCCATATTAACCTGGTCTAGGCTGACCTTATAAAAGCTGCAGTGAAAGCCTTATAATGTAGGCCACAGCCATCCCTTCCTTGAAAGTGTCTTCCCTGATGATAATAACCCATCACCTTAAATTAGTTCTTTAGGATTTAGGGCAGCTAGTTTACAGCCAGACACCTGCCTCATCCCCATTGGTAATAGCAGCCACCTTCCAGGGTCAGACTGAAATCCTAGAAACAGGGGGAATATGATGCAATTCATTACTTGTTATATTACAGGTATGGAGAGAGAAAAGGCTAATTATAGTTAAGCAACATGGAGTATCAGCTTTGGGGAGGAATGAGGAGATCAGTGCTCCCCAAAGAACTGGGTATCAAGGGTTCTTCTTGAGCATTAAGAAGATATACTTGTCATTTAAAAAAATGGAAGACTCAGGCCAGGCTCGGTAGCTCACACCTGTAATCCCAGCACTGTGGGAGGCCAAGGCGGGCAGATCACCTGAAGCCAGGAGTTTGAGACCACCCTAGCCAACATGGTGAAACCTGATCTCTACTAAAAAATACAAAAACTAGCCAGGCATGGTTGCGGGCACCTGTAGTCTCAGCTACTCAGGAGGCTGAGGCACAAGGAACGCTTGAACCTGGGAGGTGGAGGTTGCAGTGAGCCAAGATCTTGCCACAGCACTCCAGCCTGGGCAACAGAACAAGACTCCATCTCAAATAAATAAAATTAAAATAAAATAAAATAAAAGATTGAAGACCCAAAGAGACAGTACAGAGTACTAATAGTGTATTTGGCCATTTTTGCTTTGCTATAAAGAAATACCTGAGACTAGGTAGCTTATAAGAAAAGAGACTTAACTGGCTCATGGTTCTGCAGGGTGTATAGGAAGCATAGCAGCATCTGCTTCTGGGGAGGCCTCAGGAAAGTTACGAACATGGTGGAAGGTGAAGGAGGAGCACGCATGTCACATGGAAAAGCAGGAGCGAGGCCTGGCGCGGTGGCTCAAGCCTGTAATCCCAGCACTTTGGGAGGCCGAGGCGGGCGGATCACAAGGTCAGGAGATCGAGACCACAGTGAAACCCCGTCTCTACTAAAAATACAAAAAAAAAAATTAGCCGGGCGCGGTGGCGGGCGCCTGTAGTCCCAGCTACTCGGGAGGCTGAGGCAGGAGAATGGCGGGAACCCGGGAGGCGGAGCTTGCAGTGAGCCGAGATCGCGCCACTGCACTCCAGCCTGGGCAACAGCGTGAGACTCCGTCTCAAAAAAAAAAAAATAAAAGAAAAGCAGGAGCGAAAGAGAGTGAGGGGGGAGGTACTACGCACTTTTGAATGATCAGATCTCATAAGAACTCACTCACTATTGTGAGGACTGCACCAAAGGGGATAGTGCTAAACCGTTTATGAGAAACCACCCTCATGATCCATGATCCAGTCACCTCCCACCAGGACCCACCTCCAACACTGGGGATTACAATTCAATATGAGATCTAGGTGGGGACGCACATCCAAACCATATGAAATAGTAATTAAAAGTAGCAGATGGCAAGCATTTTCCATAGTTCTTGGACTGTTTTAGGAGCTCTGTATGCATTGTCCTCTTTGATCCTCATAACAGTATTAAAAGGAAAGTGCTACTATTATTATCACCCTGATTTACAGATGGGGAAACTGAGGCTCAGGAAAGTGCAGAATTTACCTAGAGTCACACAGTCTAGAAATGGTGAAGTTGGGATTCGATGCCAAGGAATTTGACCCCCTCCCACGTCAAATGATGCTGTTGACCATTATGCTATACTGCCTTATTAACTGGGACCTGGTTATGCATTCTTTTCTTGAAAGGTGGAATCTTAGCATCCAGGACACAGTTTGAAGTTTCGAGTGCCAAGAGAGGTAAGGTAGGTTGCAACAAACACAAGTCTCACACATTGCCCCTGGCTGTCCCGGTTTCTTGGGCTGGACTCCACCATCAACTCTGACCATAATTTGATACCCATTTTAGGAATCATAAATATGGCCAAGAGTAGACTGGAGAAGATGTTTGCCCACTGGCCATATATATCTGAGCACTGATAAATAAAAAGTATGCAACCCAGTCAAATCAGAGGCAAAAGTAAGCAGTGATTTCAAGACTGCTTTTGGCCTCTTGAAGATAGCTCCACTGGCTGAACCACAACGCTAATCAAGCCAAGATTAATTAGTTTGGTGTAGTGTTTCTCAACCTCAAGACAATCGACATTTTGGGCTGGGTCAAAAAATTTTGTTGAAACAGTCTTGCTTTGTCACCCAGGATGGAGTGTAGTGGTGTGAGCATAGCTTACTACGGCCTCAAACTCCTAGACTCAAGCAATCCTCCTACCTCAGCTCCCTGACTAGAAGGGACTATAGGTGAGTACCACCATGCCCAGCTAATTTTTTAATTTTTTGTTTTTAGAGATAGGGTCTTGCTATGTTGCTGGTTTCGAACTCCTGGCCTCAAGCAATTCTCCTACCTTGGCCTCCCAAAGTGGATGGGATAATTCTTTATTACACAGAGTCGTCCTGTGCCTTTCCAGATGCTCAGCAGCATCCCTGGCCTCCAATCACTAAATGCCCATAGCACCCTCTGCCCCAGTTGGGACAACCCAAAATGTTCCCAGACGTTGCTAAATGTCTCCCGGGTGGGGTGGTAGGGTATCAACGCCTCATTGAGAACCACAATATAGTTCTCAAACTATCTTAAACTTTAGTGTGCATCAGAATTATACCAGGGGTTGATAAAACAGAGGTTTCTGGCCCTATCCCCATAGTTTCCAAGACATTGGTTTTAGGGCAGTTCAAAGAATTTGCATTTCTAGTAAGTTGCATGTGGTGCTGATGATGCTAGCCTGGGAACCACCCTTTGAGAACCACTGAGTTAATCCCTTTTGTTATGTAGTCAGAGCTACACATATTATTAATCCTGGAAAGGGGCAGTAGAGACAGTGCAAATGACTCGGACGCCGTCTCTCACTTGCTAGGAAAAGAAAGGCTCTGTCTTAGACTTTCTGTCGGAGAGTCTGGGAGTGGAAAAAAGCCTGCAGTTACATTAAAAAGACATGAATTTAAGCCCATAACAAAAAACTGGATGACTTATTTAAAATCTCGAACCCTCAATTTCCTAACCTATGAAATAGCGCTAAGAACAAGTGACATTTTATTTACGCTGGATTGTTGGTGACTCAAAGAAATAATGAAATAACAATCCCAAAGTTTGATCATGCTCAAAACACATTATAATTACTTACCACATCCACCCACCACTTGAAATTAATACTTCTTTAAACCAATTCCCTAAAAATAAGTGGGAAAAAAATCTTAATTATCTACTTTATCATAAGAAATTATCTGTAAAAATCATCATTTTTACTTGCTAATTATGTTTTCCATAATATGCATTAAAATAACTATTAAAAATCTCCGGGTATCAGCTAAAATTATTTATATCTCCTGTGGTTCACATTCTACACTTTGGAGGACACTGAGATATTTACGAGGGAGATTCAGGTACTGCAAAGTGTTGTACAAATTCAAGGTGTGGTCGTCAACCTTGCCTGGTCAGGACAGATGTAATTGTCTAGAAAGTGAGCAAATGGTGACATCGAGGTGGCCCTCCCTGGTGTAAACCAGTGCAGCAAGCATATGTTCTCCTTCTGCTCTTGACGTTTGGCTGTATATCAGAATCAGCCACTTGAACCTGTTATCCTATCACTTTTGGTCTTTGAGAGCTCTTCCTAATACACTTTGATACCATTTCAAATGGGAGACTGTGAATTAAAAGGGGAGAGCAAACTGAAGCCAGTAGGAGTGTACTTAACACTAACAAGATCCACCTGAGTTTCAGTTATTTCTCTTGTAGTTATCAAAACAGGTCTTCATCCAGAAGAGAACCATCAAAGACTTTAGCACAATACCTCCTGAGGACATCACCCCGGAGTCTTGTCATTGTTGGCAAACTAAGCCTTCTCCGTCTGCCTGTGATCATGTGGCTTTTTAGTCTCTTGTCTTCTCGGAATTGGCTCAGGTCCTCAGCCAATTGCTTCTCATTTTATTTTTTACTTTCTGGAACAGAGTCTCACTCTGTCGCCCAGGCTAGAGTACAGTGGCATGATCTCAGCTCACTGCAACCTCTGTCTCCCGGGTTCAAGTGATTCTCCTGCTTCAGCCTCCTGAGTAGCTGGGATTACAGGTGTGCACCACTACATCTGGCTAATTTTTGTATTTTTAGTAGAGACGGGGTTTCACCACGTTGGCCAGGCTGGTCTCGAACTCCTGACCTCAAGTGATCTGCCTGCCTCGGCGTCCCAAAGTGCTGGCACTACAGGCATGAACTACCAGGCCCAGCCTGCTTCTCATTTTAAATCAGTGGTTCCCCTCTCTGCACATATCAGACTCACCTTAGAATATTTTTGAAAAATTAATGCATGGGCCCTACTCCAGACCGATTAATGCATGGGCTCCACCCCGAGGATGAAACCTAAATGTTATGTATTTTTAAAGCACCTCAGGTGATCCAAACACACATCCATGGTGAAGGACACTGTTTTAAAGAAAGTAGAAAAAGTCCCCAGGTAGTTGAGCTTCCCATAACCGAATGACTTCTTTTTTTAGAGACAAGCACCAATTTTAGTTCTAAGAAGAAGGAAATGCCCTTTCCCCTTTGACCTCATACAAGGACTTTTTCTCCGCCCCAAATGGCAACCCATTCTTTTCCACATCTGGGCGCAAAGAAAGGAACAAATGAAGCTTGTTGATTACCTAATACTATAACCTGCTCCAGGTTATGAAGTGTTTACTTCAACAAACACTGTTCTAAGGGTTTTACATGAAATTCGCTGGATCCTCGTCATGAATAAATGCAAATTTTCTTATAAAGGAGAGCTATTAGGTTGTCCATCAGCACAACCACAACTTCTGGAATCTCCCTCACCGTTTTCGGAGAACGCCTTCCTCCTTCCATCTACAAGGTTCTAGTGGGAGCCGCCATTTTGGTACAGCACCACTCCCAGTCTTTAGACGCAGATAATTGGGCTAGAAATAAATGCACAAGATTTAGTCAGGCTAATTAACTTCTTCCCTGGAGCCCAGAGTTGAGAGGGGCAGAGAGAGAAAACGAGAAAGAGATAGGAGAAACTGAGAGAGAAAATATTTTCTGCATAGTCATGTGACCAGTGTAGTTAAATATAAATATAAGGTAGAGGTGTCAGCAGTATTTTTCTTGTGTGTGTAGGTAGTAAAGGAAGCTAGTCTGCAGTGAGCAAGAAGAATGAAGCAAATACACTCAGAGAAGTTCATATAACAGAAAAAGTCCACATAAAATTTGAGTTCCTGGTTATCTCTGTTTGCCCCTGACACTCAGATCTGCTCTTGGGCTCAGTGAGAAACCTCAGTATCTTATAATAAATTCCACCTTTTTGCTTAAACAAGTCTGAATGGGTTTCTGTTACTGGCAACCAAAGGAACTTAAATTAATATGACCATATGTAGGATATGGGGAAGGAGTTCAAAAAAGTATAAGACTTTGGCAGGTGCTCTATAGGAATGGAATTTACAATTCGGGAAACATGATAGAAAAATCTAAGATTTGGAGTCAGACAGAGGGCAGCTCCAAACTCTCACTCAACAGGCTGCGTCATCTTGGATAGTTATTTTACCTCTGCGAACCACAAGTTTTTCATTTGCACACAGGATACCAATATTTTATGTGACTGTTGGGACAATTAAACACTAGTATACTGCCTGGCACTTCAGTGGGGCCTCAATTAATCAGAATTATTTTCCCTGTCTTAAAACTAGATCCCCAGGAACAAAGAGAAGAGGCTTCTGAGAGCTTGCCCAGCAAGATCATAGACCCAAGCATGAATGGGTTTTATGTGATCATAATCCCCTCTCCTTTCCCCTTGCTTTGGGGAAGAGTAGACACATCATCGTATAACCTAAAGAGCCCATTTCCACACTTCTGACTCCCTGCAACCCAAAAAGCATCTGAGCAGCCAATTAAGATATTTTATTTTAAAAGTTCTCAGTGAAGGAAAGTGCAAAGAGGTCACAGAACTTGGAGTTCAAAAAAAGAAAAAAAAAAGAAAAAAGTTCATTGGAGCATGTACTCTGAACGTGTCTTATTCTAAAATAAAAATTATTTTAAAAACTGGGTTACTGAATTGAAATTAGTCAGGATCCTCATTAAAAGTATGACTTTTCCTCATATGCATCCCAAAAAGAAAGAATGGCTTTTTTTTTTTTTTTTTTTTTTTTGGTGGAGGTCATAGAAAAAAACTGGGGCTTTGGAGCCACACAGATCAGGGTTTAAATTTTGGCTTTGCCTTCTCGTTAGATGAGTGGCCTGCAACAAGCCATGTCCCCTGTCCCAGCCCCAGTTAATCCCCCCACTATAACATAGACCTAAAATGCCTAATTAATTGAGTTGATTAAGGAATTAAATAAGATTCTTGTAATGTGCCTACATACTATCTAGCACTTAGCATGTGCTCAGTAAAAGGGGTGGTCATAGCTCCTTTCCATACCCCATAAAGCTTTAGTATGGCCCTAAAGAACATGCATGTTATGATCAGACACAGTCAGGGGCAAATTCTACTTTTGATTTGACGACCCTGTGAAATTACTTAACTTTTTAGACCTCCAGTTTTGTAAATAAAAAATAAAATCCTAAACTCCCCAACTGCCTGAACAGACTCCTTCTTGGCCAAGGGGACCCCAGAGAAAGCCTGAAAAATTGAGTCCCCACCATGACAGAACAGGAGGTCAAACATGCCTCATGACAGTCCCTCTGTTTTGCAGTTTAGACACAACAATTAACCAGAGTGAATATTCAAATAGCAATCATAAGACTGACAGAATGGATTATTCATGGCAATAGATATTGAATGATAAACAGGACCTAAATCCATGCCAGGCAAAAGTTAAGTCACGCACCCCAACAGGTCAGTCTGGATTGTACTGTGTCTTACTCTTGCAACCCAACCCTGGCATAGCATGCCATGACGATTAGCAGACTTCATCTTAACTTAAACATTCCTTTCTGCTGACTCCAAGTTTTTAGACAAAGCTTTGCTCCTTTAATCATTTGCAAATTAAAGGATCTCCAAACCCACCTATGACCTGTAAGCCTCCACTTCAAGATATCCCACCATTCTGGGACCAATGCATAATCGCCATGCCTTCATTTATGACTTTGCTTGTAATTTCTGCTTCCCTGAAATGTATAACACAAAGTTACAATACAACTGCCTTGGGACCACTTACTCAAGGCTACTTTGGTTTGTGTTTTCCCTGGGCTGCAATCACTCATATTGGCTCAGAATAAACCTCCTTGCAATATGTGACAGAGTTAGTTTTTTTCCACCAACAGTTTCCTTCTTCGTTAAACAGAAAAAACACCACTGACCTATAGGGCATCCTGTGTTTGCTCCCCTGTATCCACTTCCCTTTCTTTCTTCCTCACAGAAGCATGATTTTCTTCAGGCAGTGCCGTTCCCAGGTAGGCAGATGCCTGTAGGAGGCCAAACCCACACTCAGCTCCAGGTACCCTGAGTGAGCAGGAGGAAATCCCATTCTCTTGATTGGTTCAGGAATGGGCATGAGACATAACTGCAGCCAATGAGACAAGAGCAGAAGCTTGCTACAGACTTCTGGAAGTCTAGTGCTTGGCTGCCTGGGTTTAAATATTACCTTCCAACTGGGTGAAGTGGCTCACGCCTGTTATCCCAACACTTCAGGAGGCCAAGGTGGGCGGACCACTTGAGGTCAGGAGTTCGAGACCAGCCTGGCCAACATGGTAAAATCCCGTCTCCACTAAAAGGACAACAAAATTAGCCAGGCATGGTGGTGCACAGCTGTAGTCCCAGCTACTCAGGAGGCTGAAGCAGGAGAATCACCTGAACCCGGGAGGCAGAAGTTGCAGTGAGCCGAGATCACGCCACTGCGCTCCAGCCTGGGCGACAGAGTGAGACTCTGTCTGAAAAAAAAAAAAAAAAAAAAAAAAGGCCGGGCGCGGTGGCTCAAGCCTGTAATCCCAGCACTTTGGGAGGCCGAGACGGGCGGATCACAAGGTGAGGAGATCGACACCATCCTGGCTAACACGGTAAAACCCCGTCTCTACTAAAAAATACAAAAAACTAGCCGGGCGAGGTGGCGGGCGCCTGTAGTCCCAGCTACTTGGGAGGCTGAGGCAGGACAATGGCGTAAACCCGGGAGGCGGAGCTTGCAGTGAGCTGAGATCCGGCCACTGCACTCCAGCCTGGGCGACAGAGCGAGACTGCGTCTCAAAAAATATATATATATAGATACAGACATAGATAGATAGATAGATAGATAGATAGATAGATAGATAGATAGATAGATAGATAGATAGATAGATAAATATCACCTACCAGCTCTGTGTCCTTAGGGAGATTACTTGATCTCCCTGAATTTCATTTTCCCCATATGTAAGATTGGGATGATTATGACTTCTGTTTTATGGGATTATTGTGAGGATTAAATAATTTAAATATGGTAAGCACTTAAGACTGTATCTGGCACATAGGAAGTGTTAGCTGTTGCTTTTATAGGGGCTGCTGTTGCTTCTATTATTGTTGGTAGTGATGCCAATGTGTATGATGGCATCCGTGATAAGAGCTAATGATTTTTTTGTGACCTTACTGGGGTACTTGGGTTGACTGTGACACCACCACCTACCTATAGTGCACCCTGTTTTTGCCCGCCCAGAACCACTTCCCTTTTTTCCTTCCTTACAGAAGAAGCATGATTTCCTTCAGACAGCACCATTCCCAGGTCGGCAGATGCTTGCAGGAGGCCAACCCGACCCTCAGCTCCAAGGGTGACCTGATTGGTCTGGAGAAAATCCCTTTCCCTCCATTGGTTCAGGAATGGGCATGTGACACAACTTTAGCCAATGAGACAAGAACGGGCGCTCGCTAGAGACTTCTGGGAAAAGTTTTCTCCAGGAGTCTCTTTTCCATTTCTGAATGGTGTCTGATCTCCACATGATGCCTCAGACTATTTCACCCACTTCATGACCAGCCTATGGGTAAAGCCAACACTGAGTAAAGCAGAGAAGAAAGATAAAAAGAGTTTCCTGGAGCCTTGTATCATCACTGATGCCCTGAATCAACCTCCATTGAAACTTGCCTTACCTGTGAGTTTCCAGTCGAAGGCAGTAATGAATAACTTCTCATTTAAGTCAGCTGGGGTTGCAATTTCAATTATTGTATTCAAAAGTATCCTAACTGGTGAGAGTTAATTAAGTTACCACATGTAAATCGCTTGTCCCAGTCAAACCTGCAACCCCAGTAAGGGCACCAAAAATGATTAGCTTTCAACACAAATGCCATCATACTCATTGTCATCACTA